>NC_086455.1:18840428-19140428 GCF_028390025.1 Pseudophryne corroboree
ATGAACATTATAAGTTCCGCACTTGTTTGGGAGCTTTTATCAAACTATATTTCACTTTTTCATATCGTTTGTGTTGGATTAACTTGTATTTCGATGAAATAAATGGACACTGCTCAGCATAAGCAGAACGCGTTGCCAAATCATCTGGTACGTCTTGGCTTGCCAACTGCAACAGCTGCTCGTTAATGGACCAAACAGATTTGTTTTGTTTAAAATTGGTTCACCAGGACAACGGGATCGTATAAAGTGCTAGCGATGGCCAGAAGGAGTGACATTATCTGCTAAGAGTAAGACTGCATTCCCAAGCTCGCCTTATAATAAACGTCTGGCAGACACTTGTGAAATCTCAGGACACCCGGACAATGCAGTTGTACTGGGTAGCTGCCATTTAGACACTTATATCAAATGTCCTACGCTCTTCCCCCAAATGGGTTCACACGTACGTATGTACAACGCGTTTTGCTGAAGAGGTGCACTCTGGTCTCAAGAACATTAATCACCTCGAGGCAAAGTGCAATAATCCAAAGTCAGGGAGGAATCTGCCCTTGGTCTTTGCAGCTCAGGACACTTGCTGCTCAGCCTTCTGATCAAAGGATTCTGGGTCAAATCCTGGGTCAGCTCCTTAGAACCCTGTCCTTTGTATTCTGCTCCTGCTGTGAGCTAGAGGCGGCAGTGTGGAGCTCTTACTGGGGGGCTGTAGTGGAAATCCCTGGACCGGATCAGTCAGTGATGGTGGATTGTATTCTGTTACTGGCATTTAATCACAGCAATTTTGCACAACATATGCTATCTCCTTTCTAGGTGTAACAAGCCAACTAGCGGCTGAGGATTTTTACCATTTGCAATGATAACATACATTACATCAATAACCACTACATATAAACACATGGAGACTTGTATCTGGCAAAAATGATGCCACAATATATTTAAAGTAAATTGGAAAAGGGACTGAGGGGTGCAAGGTGGCAACAACAGTGCACATCCGTCAGCGACACAGATAAGGGAGCACCGCTAGCACCAGTGCCCCTACCACTCGCCAGGTATTCCTTACTGGGCTGTGACACTAGCCTGCCCCAGTCAGTACTGTGCAACCACCTCCTGCGCTATATGTATCTGCCGACAATGATGCTTCGCCACCCACACAATCAATGGTCGGTGATGATTTTCCACCATCAATAGAAATCCATTGATGGTCAAGCCACCATTGCTTTGTCTATGCGCATGTGCATAGCGGGGTCTCTGTTCGCCTGGGTGGAGCAGTCACTGATGTTTACCATCGGTGTCCTCCATTTAATGCTTGAAACGCTCACTATCTATAAAATTATTACACACACTTTGGTATCTCCTCTGCTAACGACTTCCCCTGGCATTGCATTGGCTAATATGCAGCCACGCGAGAGAGACTCCATGGGGTCATTCCAACCTGATCGCTCGCTGCAGTTTATCGCAGCGATCGGGTCGGATCTGCACACTGCGGCGCCGGCTGGACGGCCATTGTACCGTAGCGATCGCCTCTGCCTGATTGACAGGCAGAGGCGGTCGCTGGGAGGGAGGGGATTGGGCGGCGGCGTTAAGCCGCCGTTTAAGGGGCGTGGTCCGGCCAATGCAGGCGTGGCCGGAACGTTGGGGGGGGGGGGCGCCGCGGCAGCTGCATGATGTCACATGCAGACGCTGCGACCTGGGCACCGAGGAGGTTCTCCCGGCTATCCGCAGGAGCTGCGCAGGCCGGGAGTTACTCCTCAAATGCAAAAGCATCGCAGCTGTGCGATGCTTTTGCATTTCTGCAGGGGGGGGGGGGGGGGGAGGGCTGGCACTGACATGCGGGGCGGACTAGGGTGTCCCCCAGCATATCTGAGTGCCTGATCGTAGCTGTGCTAAATTTAGCACAGCTACGATCAACTCGGAAGACCCTCCCCCCCCCATGAACTTAAAGCACTCATGTCCATGAATGTAAACTACCATGTCACAACCATCCAGACAGTAAACGTTCGCCAGCCAGACTGCAGTGAATGACAATCCCACATCGCGATGTTTGTTACCCTGAGGCCGATCCGTCCTTCCATCTTTTTAATATTTGGTGGATTATCCTTGGACTGGCCTCTCTAGGGCTCTACATAAGGTCTTGTTCTAGTTGTAAAAATTGCATTTCTATATATTTTGCAGAGGCCGTGACTTAGAACAGAAGTTAGACAGCATTTTGGTACCCTACTTTATATACATTATAGTTATGGAGGACACTTCAGCTACAAGGAATGCCTTATCAGGAAAGTTACATTCCGAGCTAGATTGGAGGTAGTTTGGGAACATCGTTATCCCAGATCCTTCCTAGTTACTGTAAACCTGTAGCTGCAAGAAAACCGCAACCCTAAGGGCAGGCACTTTTTGGGGCAAAAGGCCCTGCAGACCAAATTTTAGATCCCTATTTATAAAGGATAGAAAAAAATGAGTGTTTTCACCGGAGATTTGCTATTTGCAACCCCTGTCCGTACATAGACAAAGGCTTAGGTCTAAGCCGACCTCTGGGGACATAACCGATCAGATGTTATTACTAGACGACTGAAGGAAGAAGTCATTGTAATAGGCCTTACTTGTTTTACTCTCCTATGCAGTTTTATGCCCACATAGATACCCGTCCACTTCCCTTTAGTATTTGTGCCTCTACCCTGTTTTGCTACATATGTTGGGACTTCATAATTCTGTCCTGTTGTTACTGATTAATGCGCTTTACTTTGTATTTACTTATTAACAAATCAATAAAAATGACTTGAAGGAAGACGTCATGAAGGAGCGGCAGCTGGTTACAGAGTGTGCCGCAAACATTCAGAGATTTTGAGGGGGCAGGTTATGATCCAGTGCAATGCCCCTTCATATTTTAATTCGCAAGTTATCAACATTTTCTTGCTGTGACAGCGGCTCTGAGAAGCAAAACAGCAAAGTGTCAGCCTAAACCAGGGCCGTCACTAGGGGGGGGTGCGAGAGCTACCACTGCAGAGGGTGCAGAGCTCTGTGGGTGGCACTGTCACTGCCTCTCTGTCCCAGCATCTGGCTAGTAGGCTTGTTACCCTGTAGCCAGAATCGCTGCGGCAGCGCCACTGAAGTGTTCTTTGGAGGCTACAGACATGCAGAGTGACTACCATCACTGGTGGCTCTGCTTATCCTACATGGAGGGGAAGGGGGACCATGGCTGGCATAGGGTGCTAGTAAGTGTGTGCCACAGTCCTAGCCTACACTGTGACTTTATGACCCCGTTTGCCTGCAGTGCAAGCCGGTATTTCACATTACTTCCCTCCTCAATGAGATCCAGCAACATCTCCCCCCACCGCCACCCCGAGGGGACATCCTACGCTGCTGTATACACATTGCACAGTCTCCAGGTGGGGCTTTGCTGAAGATGGGTCCCCACTGCCGGTAATGGAGGCCGTACCGTTTACCCCATAATAAGAGGTACAGTGACATACAGCGGGTGTGGTTCATCAAATCGACAGTGTCTAGGTCGACAATGTTTAGGTCGACCACTATAGGTCGACAGTCACTAGGTCGACATGGATGGAAGGTCGACAGGGTTTCTAGGTCAACAGGTCTAAAGGTCGACATGAGGATTTTTTTTTGGGTGTCGTTTTCTTCGTAGAGTGACCGGGATCCCAAATTAGTGCACCGCTTCGCTCGCCATGCTTCGGGCATGGTGCCTTCGCTCCGCTACCGCTTCGCACACTTTACCGTTCCAATCGTAGTCCACGTGGATCGTTAAGTATGAAAAAATTAAAAAAAGAAAGAAAAGAAAATTTGAAAAATTCATGTCGACCTTTAGACCTGTCGACCTAGCACGTCGACCTTCTATCCATGTCGACCTATAGTGGTCGACCTAAACATTGTCGACCTAGACACTGTCGATCTTCAGACCGGATCCCCATACAGCGGTGAGCTAAGCTTACTGCTATTGCAGAGGACCTGGGGCCCGATTTAGAAATTTACGTAACCAATGGTTTATGTACATAGCCAATGTTTACTGAACTGCGCACGTGCAGATTGGGTCCAGCGTCATCAGCCGCAGTGCATCCTAAGCCGCCCCCCTCCCCGACTGACAAGATGTGGCCGTTTAGGGGCAGGGAATGGGTTGCAATAGCCAGAGTTCCCAAAAATGGGGGCATATCATCCCCATTTTCTGGGACTGGAAAGGCCAGGGTCTACGTCTTCCAACACAGATCTACCGGCCTTGGCTACGAAGCAGAGATGGCCATCCTGAGAAGCCTTATTACGGATCAGATGGCCGAGGCAGCGACTGATGGTGACAGACGCAGCACTCGGATCTGCAGTTGCAAGCAGTGGGCATCTCTGAATCAGCTCCGTACCCTTTAGCGGACTTCAAAAAGGATATTCTCAAAATGTTATGCTCCACTTAGATAAAAAAACAAAAAGAACAGTTCATACATTATAGGGTTTCCAGTTTCACAAGGTCTCTGTGATTTGCTGCATAGAGTTAACCAATCTCCGAATAAGGATTAATAATAAAAAAACAATGGGCAGAGTATCACAACATAATGCATTCCATGTGCGTTACACAGATAGACCTTTCAGTCAGCACTGATGCAACGCTAGGGACGTCAGACCCATGGAATGCACTCTTGCACACGGACAATGAAAGGCAGATCAGTACATCCCTATAGTATAAAGTGTACAGTACGACCTTCTCACACCACAGCCAGCAGAAACCAGCTGCCGCTTGAAAGGGTTAAATTAAAAGGTAAAGCACACCCAAAGGCGATGCTGGCCAGACCACCAACCTCTCCAGCATAGGATGCAATAATAAACACATAATACCTGGCACCCTGTACAGTAAACAGTAATAAAATCTCCAGGCAAATCAGTTTCCTTGAGATTCAGGGACTTGCTCCAACTTTTGGACAGTTCCAGCAAGGATTCATTCCCATTACTATAACGCAAACATAACCTGCGCCTCTGTCTCCCAGCATGTCTGTCAGGGTGCAGGTAAGGTCACGAGATTATCCCTCTGAAGTCAATGGAGGAAAGAGATTTCCATTCAGGATGTAACAGATTTAGTGGCCTTACAAGCTGGGTGACAATAAAATGTGTTACGGCAATGCGCCCAATTATAGGAGATGGCTTCTCGCTGTGACAACGTAACGTCAGCTCTGTCCAGCCGAGTGCAAATTATACCCACAGAGCTTACGCTTCTAGAGCTGTACCACGTTGCAGTCAGTCTCTCTGGATATCAATGGTCAATTAGTGGACCACAAAAGGTTTACAGAGTTCAGCCACAGGGTCCACGCTGCAAGTGGGATGGGGTCAAAAGTGCAATATTTCTAAATTATTATCATAGGTCAGCATTTCGGTAGGACTAATCCCACCAATGGGCACCATCAGCTAATTCATTTATTGTAAACACCACACTTAGTAATACCCCAAATCCATCTGCCCACAACTTTAGTGGCAAACCTTTCATTAAAATAAACTTGTTTTTTTCATCTAGAACATTGCTTGGTTTATGGCCTAGATTAATCACAAGAACATGAGAGCTAATTGTAGAACATCTGACAATCAATTACTCTGTTTTCTATACTGCTCATACTGCAGCTGAAAATGGTCTTGTCCTCCAAAGTGCCATGTGGTGAGGAGGGGATCCGGTCTGAAGATCGACAGTGTCCAGGTCGACAATGTTTAGGTCAACAGTCACTAGGTCGACATGGATGGAAGGTCGACAGGGTTTCTAGGTCGACATGAGTTTTTCACATTTTTATTTTTTTTTTGGATTTTTTCATACTTAACGATCCACGTGGACTACGATTGGAACGGTAAAGTGTGCAGAGTGAAGCGGTAGCGGAGCGAAGGCACCATGCCCGAAGCATGGCGAGCGAAGCGAGCCATGCGAGGGGACGCGGTGCACTAATTTGTGATCCCGGTTACTCTACTACGAAGAAAACGACAAACAATAAAAACCTCATGTCGACCTTTAGACCTGTCGACCTAGCACATGTCGACCTAGAAACCCTGTCGACCTTCCATCCATGTCGACCTAGTGACTGTCGACCTATAGTGGTCGACCTAAACATTGTCGACCTAGATACTGTCGATAAAACAAACCACACCCGGTGAGGAGAGACAGGCCTCAAGAAAAGTACAAGATGCCACCAAAATCCTTTGGGCTACCAGATAAGGACCCCCTAGAACCTCCAGAGCCTATTGCTTATGGTGTAAGGGGTGGAGTCACAAGCAAGACTGGTGTATGGGCACCGCTAGGTAGAATGGGCAGAGTAATGGTTTAAATGGCAAATAGTGCTCACTTGCTTTGGTGGCAGAGACTGAGCTGTCGGGTGCTAGAGGAGGCATGGCCAAACAGTATAAAATGCCATGCTTTGCAGTGGCGTCCACCTAAAAGGGGGCATTCCACCTCATCCTTTGCAGGGCCTGGAGGGGGCCCAGGTCAGCCAACAAACCCATGCCTGGGTAATCAGTACCCTCTCCACCCCCCTCTCGGCTCTCCTGGGCAGGGAAGCATTTTGCCAACTTCATCTTGACTGTCGGAACAGCTTGCCCCACCATACCCCACTGCTAGGAGACAGCATCTTTTCCAGAGTTACCCGTGTAAGATTTCATGAACATAATAAGACAATCAACTATAAATTGGGTCTATAGTCCTGGTCAGGGCTGTGCTGTGCAGGGAGCAAGGCTGAGTGGGCAGCACTGTTCCTACCCCCAGTGGCACCCGCCACTCACTGTCCTCTATCAAGATATAACATACATTGGGTGGTAGTCCTGACAGTACCCACCGGAGAAAAGATGTGAGGTGTCTGGCGCAGGTTTGGCTATTAAACAAGAATCGCACTGGTACAAATTCTGCTGCAATGTCGTTACCGCCTGTCTCAGGACGATGATAGCAATATATATGTTCGATCAATCAGCTGATTACCATAGTTTAGTAATAAATTATGGCGACAGGAGATTTTGCATCGCTGTGATAAGTGGCAGCAGATAGACACACAAGCATTAACACTTGAACTAAAGTTTGTTACCGATAGTTAAGCAGAGTCATAACCTGAGTCAAGTTCGATAACTGTACAGAGAGACGTTCTGCTTATATTACAGTGTCCAGCCCTCCAGCTCGCTGTATTCCCAGCAATGACTACATCCCAGCCCATGCAATCCGCGTAGCTGACTCCAGGCTAATAGTGTACTGGGACTTCCCTTGACCTTCCCAACTATTCCAGGAGTTCCTGGCATGAATTCTGCAATGGACCGCATCCAAGAGCATAACTCGGTGCGTTTACACCAGGTCATTCTGTTAGTAAACAGGGGCAGGTCCGTCTCTCTGCAACAGACGTGGAGGGAATGGATGTGGGGTGCAGGGTCTCGGATATCGGTTTTCTGTTGCTTTAATAATAAAATGTGGCCTTAAAAAGGTCAATAGAAGTTCCCTTGATTATTCTCAGTGCACCAGTATATATATAAGTAAATATATATATATATATATATATATATATATATATATATATATATATATATATATATAATCAGCTTATGCGCCACGAGGCGGAAAAGGTTCAGTCATTACTTGACAAACCCCAGCTTATATTGGTTTGTCAGTTGACTGTATTTGTGGTACCCGCGTTCGGGGTACCCCTGCTGTATGCTATTGTGGCCATCCTTCCTGAGAGCGGGAAGCCCTCGGGGACGGGGATTGGCCGAGAGGAAGCTGCCCGCCAAAAAGGAAAAAAGGAAGAGCAGAGGAGAAGGGTGTCTGAGCGCGGTGAGAGAGGGAGCCGCGGGAGAGCGCGAGGTCGCGAGCTGTTGAGAGCCGCCGGGCGAAGAGAGCCGCGGTGAGCGTGGAGCTGACAGCAGCCGGGTGTGTGAAGGAGCGGAGACGCAGCTGGCGACAGCGCGCAGCCGCTTATCACAGCCGCATTCACGGACGGAGAAGCCAAAGCCTCCTGGCAGCCGCCCCGGTGCCCAAACCGCTGCGCTGATATCCACCACAGACAGGGGGAGAACCAGGAGAGGAGAATAACCGCGGCCAGCAAACGGGAGAGGCTGCTGCTGCAACAACAGCCCAGAGGCAATAAGGACACTCACCACCAGAGCAGGTACCCGATCTCCCCTCTATTTCCACAGATTTATATGTCGTGGGGCCCGTCACCAATAGGGTCCCCTGAGTAAGAAGGGGGACGCCCCTGGTCTTAAATATTTCAGGCACAGTTGTTTTAAACTCCCCTGTTTGCTTCCTGCCAGCTAGAGCTATGGTTCATCCCACCAGCTTCTATAATGGGGCTGCATGTTAGAAGTGACAAAGTCCTAAGCCTTGGAGAGAGATAGCTGTACTTATGCTGAGTTCTTATTGGAGATAATCCAGTTTATGGACTTACCTTTATGTGGATACAAATACGGTTAGTACCGTTAACCATTGCTGCTACGTTATATCACCTACAGTTAGTTCCGCACACTGTTCTCTGAATACCTACCTTACGTCCACTGACGTCTCCCAGGAGTTCTCTGCTAGAGTGCAAGCGCCTTATGAAAGAGACACTGACCGCAAACGCCCACTGAGGCAGGAACTGAACATTAGTGTTTGGCGTACAGCGCCATCTTATGGACAGTTTAGGAAGTGCTTTCAGATCACTGTCAAGATATTTCTTACCCTCAGGTATTATTGCCGTCTAAATGAATGTTCGTACATGTAATGTATCTGATTGTTTGATCCAGCCGTAGTTATACTTTTGAGATACCTAAACTGTGAGCATTGTTAGAGGCAGGGAAAGAAGCAGGATATTGTAATAATGTTCAACCTATGCCACTGTGTTTTATGAGAATTGAGTTATAGCGGTGAATGATATCTTCAGTGCAATAAATGGTGGTCACCGCCCCCACGTGTAGTGGTCCTTGGGTATAGTGCGTTTGGGTTGCCCTTCCGGGGTTCTCCTGGGCCTTCTGCCCCAGCCTCACAGGTGACGAGAAGGATAATCGCTGGTCTCGACATCGTTGAAGAGTGGGTACTGCCGACCACGAAGACGACCAAGCTTCAGGTACCAACCACTTTAGTAAATATGTAATATCTCTATAGAGGGGTGCTAGGTTTGCTTTTTATTGTCTATTATGTGGGAAAGCACCGTAGGGTTACTTCCCAGCCACCATGGGATATGGCTGTGCTCCTGATGGTGGTAGCCGCCCACAGGTACAGAGATTTGCTGGCTGTCTTCAGTCTTCTCCACACAAGGCAAGTGCCTATTTCAAATCTAAAGTTGTATTAAATTATAAAAAAAAAAAAAAAAAAAAAAATTATATATATATATATATATATATATATATATATATATATATATATATATATATATATATATATATATATATATATATATTTATTTTGGTTTTATTTATTTTATGTATCTTAAAAAAATCGGGGTCCCAGCTCCGATGTGCATGTGTGATCTGGCAAGCTGGGTCTTGAATGTACAGATGCGCCAAGACTTCATACTCTGCCTATTTGTTGGAATCAAGAACCAAGTGTAGGGGACCGCAGCGTGACCAATCACAGCACTGCATTGGACCAGGACACGACTGTGCCATCTAGGCACCGCCCACTGTACTATGGAAGTATAAGCAGGATGAGAGAGGGTGGCTTACTTTCCTGGGAGTCCTGGAGACATTCAGGGAGAGTATGAAAATAATTTCCTCTAACCATCAGTTACTACATTATGGTGATACTGGATGTATAATTAGCACATAATAAATACCCCATTAACATTGGGAGCAAGTTCAACTAGAAAGTGCAATTCTGCATCTCTGTAAATCGATGCTGTACCGTCTATCCTTCTGCAACGCTGGGAGACTTGAATTTTTGGAAGTCCCCTGAACTACAGGGAGAGCAGCCTCCTACTGACATGGGAGGATCCAATAGATTGTAAGCTTGCGAGCAGGGCCTTCCTACCTCTATGTCTGTCTGTTTTCACCCAGTTTTGTTCTATTACTGTTGTTCTAATTGTAAAGCGCAACGGAATATGTTGCGCTATATAAGAAACTTAATAAATAAGGATGCAATTCTCAGCGGTATCCGGACTATAGATCTACACTAAAATGGTCTACAGTCAATAGGTCTACCACTAATGGTAGACATGCATTAAGTCGATAGGGTCAAAAGGTCAACATCAGTTTTTCCTGTCAACTTTTTCCTATTTTACCATCCATGTGGACTACGATTGGGAATAGTAACCCGCAGTACACTAATGGGGCTCGTTTGTGACATAAAAGTGACAAAACATCCAACGTTTTTTTTACAAAAAGTTGTGTCTACCTTTTTGTGTCAACCATTTCCATGTCGACATTTTGATCCTGTCGAGCATTCCTACTGTCTACCTATTCTATATCGATCTTTTGACCCTGTCGACCTAATGCATGTCTACCATTAGTGGCAGACCTATTAAATGAAGACTTTTAGTGTAGATCTAATAATCCACACTCGGATGTGTCTAAATTGCAGTTCTAAAATCAAGCTGCACGTTCGTTTTTGAGCTAAATGCAAAAGTAGCCAGTATTTCCCCTGCCTGCAAAATCATAAATCCTATATAATAAAAGGCTACCGTTGCTTCTCACCTCTGTGAGGGGATTAATGTGTTTTGGGCGCTAATGGCCACTAGGTGGCGCCCGAAGGAGCAATTCAATTGTTGCTACATCCAGGCGCGCACAGTCGCTAGTACTGACATTACCGTTACGTTGTTCCGTCATTCTGCCGGGCTGGTAATATATTATATATATATATATATATATATATATATATATATATATATATATATATATATATATATATATATATATATATATATATATATATAGTGTGTGATGGTGACATGTCCTATCAACGCTTTTCACAGCCGTCCCTGCGCGATTTCATGGGAAGTTAGGTTAATAAACAGCCGCTTCACGAGGCCCATAATCTTTCAAAATCCAAAATGGAGGTGGCATTAAAGAACACAGTTCAGCAAAAAGAGTATGATTCAGACATGGATCAATGAGGATCATTCCCACTTGATCGCTGCGCTGCGAAAATCGTCAGCAAGCGATTAGGTAAAAAATGGCAAAACTACGCATGCATATGAGCCGCAATGCGTACGGGCACAAAGAGCATCGTTGTTTTGCACTGCTTTTAGCGACGATTCCATTCGCACAGCCGAACGCAAGGAGATTGACAGGATAAGAGCATTTATGGGAGTCAACTGACCGTTTTCTGGGAGTGTTTTGAAAAATGCAGGTGTATCCAGGCGTTTGCAGGGCAGGTATCGGACGTCAATTCCAGGACCTTCGTAGCAGCAATCATCGCACAGAATAATTAACCACAGGGCTGGTCTTGTTTTGCAAAAAATATTTTTGTACCATTTGGCTGCACAGGCGTTCGCATGCTTGCAAAACGAAAATACACTCCCCAGTGGGCAGCGACTATGCGTTTGCACGGCTGCTAAAAGTAGCTAGCGAGCGATCAACTCGGAATGAGGGACAATATCTCCTGCTCATCTACAGTAGTTTGCAGTGTGCCCTGAAAGTAATAAATAGCCACTCAGCGTTACAGTAGGCTTAAGACCAAAAATGAGTTTAGATAGGTCACAAGATAATTTTAGTCAAAATGGCTGCCAGAATGCCAGAACAATACTTGGACAGCGTAATGACAACAGTTCTTTGAGATACAGAATCCGTACACAGTCTGGTAAACATAATGACGCCTCAGATTAGAACAATGTTTGAAAGAAGCTGTTTTTACATGAATCACTTGTCGCGGAGCCAACAACCAGGCGCAGGGGTGGCCAACTTGGCAGCGTCTGAACTACAAATCTCAGCAGTGAGAGAATACCTGCGGTTTAAAAGCTAGATAGCCAACAATGTCTGATACATACACAGCGTACAAATGGCAGTGTAACAGAAACATTGTACTAATAATGAAAGACAGGGAGATATACAGCAGGTATAACTAGTATACAGAATGTTTGACCATTATTTGGAATACTGTATTCTGGATAAAGGGTAGTTTGGAGGGGTGTGATACGTTATACCGTCGGATGGGATGAAGGCCGTCAAAATCACGATGCGGAATCCCGCCCGCCAGAATGCCAGCAGCGGGGCGAGCTCTAAAGGAGTCCCCTTACACCCACGAGTGGGAATAGCCCTGGTGCGCCGGGATTCCGGCTGGCAGCATTGTCGGCTGGCGGGATCTCAGCGTCTGTATCCTGAACGCCGGCATCGTGACAGCTGGCATTTTAACTACATCCCGTTTGAGCAAACCTCCTATGACGGACAGCCCCGATTTGATGGCCCTGTCATCAGATCGGGACAGCATTGTATCATAGGTTCGCTCGACAGTCAATGGACGGTTGGAAGGGGGTGTTGTGCAATAATGGGAAGCCATCACGCCCCATTGTGACAAGGCAACTAGTATAGCAGCGCTCCTCACAGACACCATAGGAGGAAGCACCCGGGAACCTAGTCTGTGTGCAATAAATGATCACCAAGCAGCCTCAATGACTGACTTTTCTGGTTTTCAGACTTTCCTAACAGACACCATAGGAGGAAGCACCCGGGAACCTAGTCTGTGTGCAATAAATGATCACCAAGCAGCCTCAATGACCGACTTTTCTGGTTTTCAGACTTGTGTAGAATGGGCAAATACATCACATTCCTCCATTAAATATTCCAAGCTGTCATCTCCACACAATACATAGTTTATGGTTATAGGACTATTCTTACTTAGAATTTGTGCCAAAAAAATAATAGTATTTCCCTGGCATTACTTCTGCCAGGAAGCCAGGACAGCGTTGTACAAAGATGTTCTGCCACCAACCTCCCAGGCCTGAGCAGACGTCGCTGCAGGAGTCTGGGTGAAATATGTCGGTATTCCTGCACAGGTTCTTACAGGACGAGTTATGTCTGAGGGGAGCCGCTGCCGAGCCTATATTTGCCTTTGTGACAGAGTCATCTCCTCTGGTATTTGGCAAGTCAACATCATCCTCTCACCAGCATTATCCTGCGTGGTGTGAAAACACACATCTCCCTCCCTGTCATCTGCTGGGGCCAGATCGCCGGGGAAGCGCCACTAGTCAGACCAGTCACAGGGTGGCATTACCTCGTCCTGGCATCTTAGGTTTACTACCACTTACATGTTAGAGGAACACACACGCGGCCCCTGGCATGTACCAGGCTGCCCATCGCTGCTGTAAGCACAGACACAATGCAGTGTACTGTGCCAGCTTAGGCATGTGTGCCCCTGGAAGATAGCTTATCCGATACAACGGGCATGTGCGTTCAATGGGTGACCTGCAGACGTCTACGTACAGCTGCACAGTACCATTTCTCTTACACGGCCTGCAATTCCCAGGTCATATATTGTTCTATATACGTTAGACAATGGCGCAGTCTTTTTCTGAATCCGAATATACAGGGTCAGATGTACCTGTTCTTACAAAGGGATAAAGTACCAGCCAATCAGCTCCTACCTGTCATGTCGCAGTCTGTGTTGGAAAAATGACATTTACAGTAGTAGCTGGTTGATAGTTTATCACTCTCCACTTTATAACTTTAAGGCTTAGTACATCTGGACCATTATTTTCATATTAACTATAGATATATCCATCTACTGTAATGTGTTCTGGGAAATAATAAAACAATACATCAAGACACCGCAGTGTAAATCTGCAAAGCGTTATGGCACCGGTGTGCCCGAGGGGTTCTTTGGGGGACATTTACTAAGCAGTGATAAGAGCGGAGAAGTGAGCCAGTGGAGAAGTGCCCATGGCAACCAATCAGCACTGAAGTAACATCTATCATTTGCATACTATAAAATTATACAGAGCTGCTGATTGGTTGATGGGGCAACTGCTGGCTCACTTCTCCGCTCTTATCACTGCTTAGTAAATGTCCCCCTATGTACTAAGCCTTGGAGAGAGAGAATGTTGATAAAGTACCAACCAACCAGCTCCTGTCATTCTTTTGAACGTAGCCTGTAACATGACAGTTAGGAGCTGATTGGTCGATACTTTATCTCTCTCCAAGCCTTAAGGCGGGTACACACTACAGCGATGTCAGCACAATATGCTGTTTCGTATGTACCCAGCTTTAGTACATAGGGGGTGATTCAGACCTGATCGTAGATGTGCCCCAGCAACGGTCCGGACACGCCTGTGTTGTCCGGACCGCGCCACCCCCAGCGGCATTCTACTGCAGTTTCACATGCCCCCTCCCGCCTCTGCCTGTCAATCACAGCATAACAAGCAGTGTGTGTCTTGTGCATTGCACCTTTTTATCTGACATTCCTCTGTACATTCCATTGGGTCAAAGGTCAGCTCCTCGGACCCTCCCCTAATTAAGCTTATCTCAATTGTTCTTGAAGTATTCTTCTTCAGGACCAACATTAGGCCTTAAACCATACCACCCAACTGTACTGATTTTTGTGGCACAGTCCCTATTTCGAGAACCCCATTATGGGTGGAGCTTATATGAAAGTGGTCGGAGATTCACCCAGATCGGCATAACGGGCATTGGGGGTAATTCAGACCTGATTGCTGCTGTGCGTTTTTGCACAGCAGGCGATCAGCTCCAAACTGCGCATGCACCGCAATGGGCAGGCGCGTCGCACGGATACAAAGCGGATGGCAGCTCAGCGATGGGTTTGTGCGACGGATCCATTCACATGGGCGATCGCAAGGAGATTGGGGGTAATTCCAAGTTGATCGCAACAGGATTTTTGATAGCAACTGGGCAAAACCATGTGCAGTGCAGGGGGGGGGGGGGGGGAGATGTAACATGTGCAGAGAGAGTTAGATTTGGGTGTGGTGTGTTCAATCTGCAATCTAATTTGCAGTGTAAAAATAAAGCAGCCAGTATTCACCCTGCACAGAAACAAAATAACCCACCCAAATCTAACTCTCTCTGCACATGTTATATCTGCCCCACCTGCAGTGCACATGGTTTTGCCCAGTTGCTATCAAAAATCCTGCTGCGATCAACTTGGAATTACCCCCATTGACAGGAAGAGGGCGTTTGTGGGTGTCAACTGACCGTTTTCAGGGAGTGGTTGGGAAAACGCAGGCGTGTCCAGGCGTTTGCAGGGAGGGTTCCTGACGTCAATTCCGGGACCGGTCAGGCTGATGTGATTGCAGCGGCGGAGTAAGTCCTGCGCAGAGACTGCACATGATCTGTTTGTACAGCTGCTACACATGCGATCGCACACTTGCACAGCAAAAATACACTCCCCCTGTAGGTGGCGACTATCTGATCGCAGCAGTGCAAAAATCGCTGCCCAGCGATCAAGTCTGAATTTGGCTCATTGCTCTGCACTTCGCATTTCTCAATGTAGTAAGGGATGCTTATATCACTCATGACTGCAAAGTGCACCTAACGCTGTATATGTAACTGTACTCTTACTGTATTATTATGAACATTATGTATACAGCACACACACATTCCGCAACACTTTGCAGAGTGTTTCAGTCATTCACTTTGGTTCTGGCATCATACCTCCCAATCCGTAGCCGGCAGCAGCGCGGTACTGGCACTGTGGCAGTGTCTCAAGCGCTCAGACAAAGCGCTTACCGCGCTGCTGCCGGCTACGGGACGGGAGATTGCACACGTGTCCCCTCCTCTCTAGATACGCCCCTTGTCCAGATCTCAAGATTGGGAGGTATGATGCCAGAACCAAAGTGAATGACTGAAACACTCTGCAAAGTGTTGCGGAATGTGTGTGTGCTGTATACATAATTGCGCATGCGCTGTGGTTTCTGGCACTGTGACAGAGTCTCTAGCACTCAGAGCGCTTACCGCGCTGCTGCCGGCTACGTTGGCGGGAGAGGAGGGGGCCTACGCACGGACACCAGAAAGGTAAGTATAGAAGAAATGGGTGCGGTGTGGGCCCCCTCTGGACACAGGGGCCCATGTGCTCCCATTATAAATATGCCAGTGGATCTGGAGACCCGGGACCACTCTGCTGGCATACCCCCAGTCTCTCTACCTCCTGTGAAGTCTATTGACCGCTGTTCTGCTAAGAGCAGAGTGACAGGAGACCTCCCAACCCCCTACCCCCACCACCACTGCAAGATAATGTGGCCCACGGGACTGTCCCGCGAAAATCGGGACAGTTGGGAGGTATGCTATATTCACTACCACATGGACACACACATACACACTTTTTTGTCAGAAGCAAGTTAATCAGTTAATCTACAAGTATGTTTTTGAATTGTTGGAGGAAACCAGGACAACTGGAGTAAACCCACAAAAGCGTGGAGAGAACATACAAATTCCACACCTGGTGGAAATCAAACACAAGACCTCAGTCCTGATCATGGCGCCGCTGGGTAGAATAGGAGCAGTGTGTGTTAACGCCACTGAAGACAGAGGATAACAAATCATAAGGTGCTTATATCATGGAATCATGCAGTGAGTAACACCGTGTGGATCAGGTTTGCACCCTCTCTATGTCATAGCTGATTTTACTGTGTGCCTCCAACTAACGTTATAGCTATAGTGGTGTCCTGCTTATTGTGAGGTGAGAAGAGGACCACTAGCAATCAGATAAGCCCATCTCAATAGCTGTCCAACATCCCGAACAAAAAAGGACTCCTTTGCAAAATATCCCATCCTCGCCACACAAATCTGTACAGACAGATGACAATACAATAGTAATGCACAACAAGACAAATGCATTTACCAGGGAACTTGCTGGGTTCAGATTCCTTAGTCCAGTTCCACCATAATATACAGTGGGCAGCAAGTTCTGGAATCCGTAGGATAGGGGATCGGCCCGGGTTACGTTTATGTTGCTGCTGGAGTGGAATGCTAAGACTACGGCAGACATCAGGGGATTTGTATGGGTTTATAGTGTATGATACCTGAGGCATAAGGAAATAAATACCTCACAAACAACTAGCAGACATGCCAGTAACCCCGTTCCCCCAGGGGAGGCAGCTCCTCACCACAGACTTACCCACAAGTCATCATCTCACATGCTGAATCTCTCGTTTTGGGGAATATATGTGAATTATCGGGAGTTGGTCTCGATAGTTAACATTTGTTATCACTGCTTAAGAAATGAAGGATCTTTGGTATTTAACAAAAAATCCCTGTGGTGCATTACAGACCTAACGATCACATCTAACATCTCAGCATATTCTTCTCCACCCATCCCAAACATCTCCAAATTGGCCTGTTTTCATCAGATTCCGACGGATCGGATGAAGACTGACCAAATCGTGTGCATTTTGACAGGTCGGATGCGACGCGCATTCCCGTGCGCACTGGATCGGAGTTGGTGGTTGGACGTGCTGCACGTCCGACCGCCGACTTGGGGCGGGCTTCGGCAGCGGGATCGCAAGCGACATGCCACATGCAAAAAGACCACATGCGTTCCTGGCTCCCGGGCGGCTCAAGAGGCAACGGCTGTGATTTCTCAGAAAGGTAAAATCGCACCTGTGTATGGGGGCCTTCACATGTATACAAAACAATACTAGGCCTACTTAGTGCTATTCCCACAAAGTCAGCAATAGAAAGGAGTACCGCTATGGGACCAATACTGGATTGTGTGTACCCATGCAGTGGTGAGGTTGCTTGTGTTGTATTCAATTTCTAACCAGGGCGGGATGAGAGAAAACCGCGGAGAACTTAGGACAGAGATTGGCTGGTGCATAAGAGGATGTACTCGGATTCTGCAGATGCTGCAACCCCACGCGTTCTCACATTCCATTCAGATCAGAATTATACAGGGGAGACCCAAGTGTTATTCACCATTATGTACCTGTCAAGAACTTATCGGAGAAAGGTCAGGGGTCTGTTCATCTGCACATTAATAGTGTATAAATGAAAAATGGAGACAGTATAAGAGGAATTATTGGGATCTGGACGGTTCACATCTAGGCCTATACATTCCGTAACAAATAACCACACTCCTATATAGTAGCTAAAGGTCACTTTGTGGGCCGAGGACCATCACCAACATGCCCCATAGTTACCTTTATCAGACTTGTAGGGCACAGCAGTAATTACTGTGTAGCACACGCCGGGAAGCCGGGCCCACACAATATAAATAGAGCAGACATAAGCATACGCCCAGCACTGAGCATCTAAAGGTGCAGGACAAGCAGAGAAGGTATGTTATAGTAAGTGAGGACACAAGTTACAAAGAGGTGCTAAGGCTTTAATTAAAGAGTGTGGATCATTAGGTCAATAGGTCAACCCCATATGGCAGACATGCTGTAGGTCAACTGCGTCAAAAGGTCACAGGGTCAATAGGTCAACATTTATAGACACATCTATAAACGCGCATCAACTCAGCGAGGACAAAGCCTAGAACGCATCGCTGAACCGGATAGGCTT
Organism: Pseudophryne corroboree; assembly: GCF_028390025.1. NCBI lineage: Eukaryota > Metazoa > Chordata > Amphibia > Anura > Myobatrachidae > Pseudophryne > Pseudophryne corroboree. The sequence continues at coordinate 18,858,777 of NC_086455.1, forward strand.
TTGCTGGGTACCCATTGCAGACAATGGGTTCCATCCCACTAACACCATCTACAGATGGCGTAAGCGGTGCAGTCACAAACAGTGGTAAGCTAAGCGCACATATGCCAAGTGCTGTACTGAGATCATTACACCTTTATTGAGTGCTGAAGGGGTCAGATGGCTCAGTGGCAGTACTACCACCAGTGCAAGCGGTGCCTTGAACTGGGGCCCGCCGATGTGAAGGGGCCCAAAGCCAGCGGCAATGTGATGAGTCAAACTGACTCATTACATGCCGCTGTGTACTGCTGGCCGTCGAGGGGGGAGAGGAGGAAATCACAGGGATACAGCCACTGTGGGGGGGGGAATGAGGAGGAGGGAGAGGGACTCGGAAGCCGCAGCAGCGCAGGGCAATTGGTGGAGGCGCCACTGCAGCTGTCCCTCTCCTTCCACATAGGTTGGCCGCCGCCGCTGTTAATGCGCTTCCTCATCACAGCGGCGTAATGTGTAAAAAGGGTTCTACCTGGTGTAGTGGCGCTACTGTGTGGCGTAATTTGAATAATGGAGACTACTGTGCACCGTAATATGAATTGGTATTATTTTGTGGCCACACCCCTTCCCTATGAAGCCATGCCCCTATATTTTTTGCATCTTGTATCTTTTACATAAGGGGATGGGGGGGGGGGGGGCTGATGCCGTTTCTTGCACACAGCGCTAAAAGGTCTAGTTACGGCACTGTTGCTAGTTATCCATTTCCCTGGCCCTCACCAGATCTACACCTGTGTGGCCAGCAATCCCTTTTTTAAATAATATATCTCTACCTATCCCTCTATCTCACAGGTTCTCAAACTCGGTCCTCAGGACCCCACACTGTGCATGTTTTGCAGGTCTCCTCACAGAATCACAAGTGAAATAATTAGCTCCACCTGTGGACCTTTAAAAAATGTGTCTGTGAGTAATTAATACACCTGGGCACCTTCTGGGTTACCTGCAAAACATGCACTGTGTGGGGTCCTGAGGACCGAGTTTGAGAACCCCTGATCTATCTTATACGCGAGCATGCAAGGAATTCCTCATTTGAAGTTGGGGGTGAGGGGCTGGACTTGGACGAGATGGGGGGGGGGGGGGACCAAAGCATTTTGTTGCACCTGGGTCCATCGCTCGCTAGTTCCGCCACTGAGATGGCTCATTCTTAAATGGAGCCCCAAGTGGCCAAGGTCAGTAGATGAGACTGCCATTAAGTGGCTATTGTAGATTTATACCTCTTTCACATTGCACCTTCAACCCAAGTTATTCCCAGTTCACACAGAACCCAGATCAGCCCTGAAAAATCTATGGATCTCATCAAAAATGGCCTTTTTCAGGCTCACAAAGATGAGGTCACAAACAGGAGGGGTGGGGACTATTAGAGAATCCCAGGAAGCTCCAATCAGTGCCGTTTTCTAAGTCCCGGGTTGGATAACCTGGGTCAGACCTGTCACACTGCATGAAATGCCGAGTCGCTCAACCAGAGTTATTTCTGTAGTCTGAAAGGGGTATAAGTGATAAGTTAATAATATGGCTGGGGCTGTATGTAATACCCCTTTTCTATTGTCAAGACAATCCTGGGTTATTGCACGTGTACCTGGTATCTTTGTCATACCCCTTTCAGACTAGCAAAAATGTCCTGGGTTATTGCACATCAACCCAGGATTTTGCTTAATCTGGAAGGGTCCTAAAGCAATATTCCTAGTTGAGCGTCCCGGCATGTCATCCCAGGTCGCGACCTGTGTTGAAGCCGGAATCGACCTGGGATGCATGCAGCGTGACCAGGTAAGCCGGGTCAAAGTGAACCAGACACCCGTTCTCTGCATAGGAAGGGGTGGTGCTTGAAGAGGACATCTCCAAGCGACGACGCCTGTAGCGTCGGCAATGACGTCACCAACCCGGCAATATGCCAGGTCGGACAGCAAGTCTGAAAGGGGTCTGAAGCCGGGTCTCACCCGTGTACAAATTCCCAGTGCGACCCGGCTCTGTACATCTGAAAGGGGTATTGGTGGAAATGGTTCAACTCGGACCAGTGACCCGGGAATCCAACCCTTATAGCTAGACAGCCAGTAAGTGAGTGAGGCTTCTGATCAGGTGATCTGGCCAATATTATTATTCAATCATTCTCACTTTTGATTCAGACAAGACTTATTAATAATATAGGTCCAGGTTCACCCCTCCATCACTGTCACAGCTCTGGACTCAGTGCCTTGTGGCTCCAATGTATTTTACAGTTCACAATAGAACCGGACAGCACAATTTAAGAATATGACTCTGGGGTGTAATGTATTCAAATAAGGTTGCGTAGCAAAAACGCTTCAATCCAAACGCGCCAAAGTCCAAAAACAGAAGCAGTCAATGCGTACCATCCACGCACGGTACCCAAGCTTTACATGGCAACATTACACCTGTGTGCTAACCCCTAAAGTGCCAGCTAGCGACTCTTCTCTGTGACACCAAATAACATGTGACAGAATTATTCCCAGGCTGTGCAATATCTCTGCCTGTCGCAGCAACATCTGTCAGGGAAACCACAGAACATGTGTAGCTGGGGCTCGATTCGGAGGTGACAATGTCTCAGCCAACGGTCTAACTACTGAGACAAAATCCGTTGCAGTGCTTATTATGATGCACCTTTGGTCGCGCTGTCAAACTTTGCGCCAGCCCTGGGGAGATGCAGGATCTCCATCTGAACATGGCCACCGGTGTCAGTGCAACTGTGGCAAAAACGTAGTAGCTGACCGCAACGCGACTGCACCTGGCTAGCCACCCCCCAGGAACGTTCTGGAACGCCCATTGAAATCCACGGTTCGTGTCCAAATTCGCTCTGCGTCGGTAATCATTGGGACGCATGCGCTGCAAGGTTCGGACGCAAGTTCAGCGCTTCCAACATCGGCCAACTGCGTGAATACCGGCATTGCATGACTTAGCGAGCACCTAGTGATCAGCCCCAAATAACACGAATAATATATATATATTTTTTTTTTTTTCACACACACACACACACACACACACACACACACACACACACACACACACACTTACTTTAAGGAAGTTTTCCCAAGTCTGTAACCATTATACAGTCTTAGAGGCACAAAAGAGATCACAATAATTGTCTCTTGCTGTGTTATTCAAAGGGGGTAACCCAACTCCTGCGGAGCTTTTTTTTTATCCCCCAATAACTCAAAACCTCTATTCGTCAATGGGATTTCCAGAACCAGCACAAAGGAATCTGTCACCAGGCTGTATGAGCCATGTAACAACAGGAGAGATTAATTAGCATTATAATCAGAAACACAAAGCAGTGACTTACCTTCAGAGCAGAATCAGCAGCAGCAGCAGCTCCCAGGCTGACAGCACAGGGGGCGGAATCCCAGCACACAGGGATTAATTCCTTGTTTGTAAAAATAAATAAATAAAAAATGGCAACAAAGTAACAAAACTTTTTAGAATCCAAGTGGTTTCCCTGGTGTGGGAGTGGGTACATAGGGGGCAGCAGGTCCTGCCGCTGGCAGTAGGATACTGTCCTGACACCGCTGCATGGAGGTCCCAGGTCCAGGCTTCTCTGTGTTCCTAGAACGAACTCCTCACACCTCCAGCTAGATAGTCCCTCTGCACGCAGCTGAAGTGCACTGTGAGTCAGCCCCAGTCCACAGGCACCTCCCTTTCCCTCTCCTGTCTCCCTGTAGCTGATCAATTTCACTCCCCTCTGGAATGCAACCCTTAATTCTGCAGCTTGCTGGCTGCATCCATTCTCCCCCCCTGCCCTGATTCTGTGCCTGCCTGGTGGGCTTCTGTACTGGCTACACCCCCCTCTCCCAGTGACAGCGCCAGCTTGGGACCTTTACGTGTATCAGCCTACACCCCTCACACCCCCCTCCTACAGGACATAGTAACTATCAGTCATTGTGCCTGACAATAAGTATTGATCACTATTGTATATGACAGACTTTGACAAACTCGGTCATCAAGGCACCATAACAGTTCCATGTTTTAAGGCTGTTCATGCATGATGTGCACAGGTGGTATAATCAACCACTGATGTACTAATTAAGCCACCTGTGCTGTTAGGGCGCCTTGAGCACCATGTTTGGGAACAACTGGTATACGACATATACCAGCTACTCCGGCGTTTTCTAGAGTCCGCCGTTACAGTCCAGGTTGTAACAATATCCATACTTGAGCACAGGTGCCTTAATTTGTACCTCATTGTTTGATTATACCATCTGCGTTGAGCCATGGATATACTTAAAACATGGACCGTTAGTGCTCCACTTGAGGACTGAGTTTGGGAACCGCTGACTTCATTAGTACCTCAGAGGTGGACGATTTTGCAGGTGCTATCACGCTGAGACTTGTAGTTCCCAAAAAAAAAAGAAGAGAAAATATAGTGCAGATGCACACTCTACAATACCAAGCACTGCTAGTCTGAATAATTATAATAACCACTGCAATCTAACATAGAGCACAATTGAGGTGCTTGGCATCGCAGCGATTTTCCGCTAATTGCGCATGCGCAATGTTCGCACTGCGACTGCGCCAAGTAAATTTGCTATGCAGTTAGGAATTTTACTCACGGCATTACAAGTTTTTTTCTTCGTTCTGGCGATCGTAATGTGATTGACAGGAAGTGGGTGTTTCTGGGCGGAAACTGGCTGTTTTATGGGTGTGTGTGAAAAAACGCTGCCGTTTCTGGGAAAAACGCGGGAGTGTCTGAAGAAACGGGAGAGTGTCTGGCCGAACGCTAGGTGTGTTTGTGACGTCAAACCAGGAACGAAACTGACTGAACTGATCGCAGATGCCGAGTAAGTGTGGAGCTACTCAGAAACTGCTAAGAAGTGTCTATTCGCAATTCTGCTAATCTTTCGTTCGCAATTTTACTATGCTAAGATTCACTCCCAGTAGGCGGTGGCTTAGCGTGTGTAAAGCTGCTAAAAGCAGCTTGCGAGCGAACAACTCGGAATGAGGGCCATGGTTTTGCCCAATTGCTAACTAAATTCCTGCTGCGATCAACTTGGAATTACCCCCCATGTGGACTGCAGGTGGGGCAGATATAACATGTGCACAGAGAGTTAGATTTGGGTGGGGTGTTCAAACTGAATTCTAAATTGCAGTGTAAAAATAAAGTAGCCAATATTTACCCTGCACAAAAAATAAGATTTTAAACCTACCGGTAAATCTTTTTCTCCTAGTCCGTAGAGGATGCTGGGGACTCCGTAAGGACCATGGGGTATAGACGGGCTCCGCAGGAGACATGGGCACTATAAAGAGCTTTTAGTATGGGTGTGCACTGGCTCCTCCCCCTATGCCCCTCCTCCAGACCTCAGTTAGAGAACTGTGCCCAGAGGAGATGGACAATACGAGGAAAGGATTTTGTAAATCTAAGGGCAAGATTCATACCAGCCCACACCAATCATACCATATAACTTGGAATATACGCAACTAGTTAACAGTATGAACAAAAAACAGTATCAGTCAAAGACCGATTCCAACTGTAACATAACCCTTATGTAAGCAACAACTATATACAAGTCTTGCAGATTTAGACCGCACTGGGACGGGCGCCCAGCATCCTCTACGGACTAGGAGAAAAAGATTTACCGGTAGGTTTAAAATCTTATTTTCTCTTACGTCCTAGAGGATGCTGGGGACTCCGTAAGGACCATGGGGTTTATACCAAAGCTCCCAATCGGGCGGGAGAGTGCGTATGACTCTGCAGCACCGACTGAGCAAACGCGAGGTCCTCATCAGCCAGGGTATCAAACTTGTAGAATTTTGCAAAAGTGTTTGAACCCGACCAAGTAGCTGCTCGGCAAAGCTGTAATGCCGAGACGCCTCGGGCAGCCGCCCAAGAAGAGCCCACCTTCCTAGTGGAATGGGCCTTTACTGAATTAGGTAAAGGCAATCCAGCCGTAGAATGAGCCTGCTGAATCGTGTTACAGATCCAGCGAGCAATAGTCTGCTTAGAAGCAGGAGCGCCAACCTTGTTGGCTGCATACAGGACAAACAGTGCTTCTGTTTTCCTAACCCTAGCCGTCCTAGCTACATAAATCTTTAAGGCCCTGACCACATCCAGGGACTTGGAGTCCTCTCAGTCCCCCGTAGCCACAGGCACCACAATAGGTTGGTTCATATGAAATGAAGAAACCACCTTAGGTAAAAATTGAGGACGAGTCCTCAACTCTGGTCTATCCACATGGAAAATCAAATAGGGGCTCTTGTGAGACAAGGCCGCAAATTCGGACACCCGCCTTGCAGATGCCAAGGCTAATAACATGACCACCTTCCACGTGAGAAATTTTAATTCAACCGTTTGAAGAGGCTCAACCAGTGAGATTTCAGGAAACTTAACACCACGTTAAGGTCCCACGGTGCCACAAAGGGGGGCTGGATGTGCAGCACTCCCTTCACAAAAGTCTGGACTTCCGGGAGAGAAGCCATATCCCTATGAAAGAATATAGGTAGGGCCGAAATCTGTAGCTTATTGGAGCCTAACTTCAGGCCCATATCCACTCCTGTCTGTAGAAAGTGGAGAAACCGGCCCAGATGGAAATCTTCCGTAGGAGCATTCTTGGCTTCACACCAAGATACATACTTATTCCAGATACGGTGATAAATGCTTTGCCGTCACCTCCTTCCTAGCCTTTATCAGAGTAGGGATGACTTCCTCCGGAATACCTTTCCCAGCTAGGATTCGGCGTTCAACCGCCATGCCGTCAAACGTAACCGTGGTAAGTCTTGGAACACTCTCCTTCGCCCCCCTCCTCCTCCCCTCCCCTCTTCCCTCACTCCCACTGACTTTGCCTCCTTCTTCATCTCCAAAATTGAGGATATTCAAAATTACATCTCCTCCCGTCACCCCTCTGCTGCCCCCCTGCTCCCACCATCCCTCCCGTCCATCTACCCCACTCTGTCCTGCTTCCGTCCCACCTCAGACAAGGAAGTCCACTCCCTCATCTTATCCTCTCCCCCCACAACCTGCCACTTGGACCCCCTCCCCTCCCGTCTTCTCCGCTCCCTCCCCCCCTCTGCATGCTCCCACCTTGCTCACCTCTTTAACCTATCGCTCTCTACTGGCATCTTTCCCTCACCATTCAAACATGCTCTGGTGTCCCCTATTCTCAAAAAAGCCAACCTCGACCCTTCATCACTCACTAGCTACCGTCCAATCTCTCTTCTCCCTTTCGCCTCCAAACTACTTGAACGACTGGTCTACAGCCGTCTCACAAGCTACCTCTCTGACCACTCCATCCTTGATCCACTACAATCTGGCTTTCGCCCACTCCACTCCACCGAGACTGCCCTGGTGAAAGTCACCAGTGACCTGCTTTCGGCCAAATCCAAGGGCCACTTCTCTTTGCTCATCCTTCTGGACCTCTCTGCTGCCTTTGACACCGTGGATCACCCTCTCCTCCTCCGCACACTCCAAAATGTTGGCCTCTCTAGCACCGTCCTTGACTGGTTTACCTCATACCTCACTAACCGCTCCTTCTCTGTGTCTGCCTCCGGAACCACCTCACACCCTTCCATCCTTCCTGTTGGTGTCTCTCAGGGTTCTGTCCTAGGCCCCCTTCTGTTCTCCCTCTACACCTCTTCCCTGGGTGCGCTCATTAACTCCTTTGGCCTTCAAAACCACCTATATGCTGATGACACACAACTCTACCTCTCCTCTCCTGATCTGTCCCCCTCTGTCCTCTCTCAGGTCTCCAGCTGCCTCTCTGCCATCTCCTCCTGGATGTCTGAGCGCTCTCTGAAGCTCAACATGGATAAAACTGAACTTATTATCTTTCCCCCAGCCAGAGCAACACCCCCTACAAACATCTCTATCACTGTTGACAACACTATCATCTCCCCCGTTCCCCAACTCCGCTGCCTGGGCGTCACTCTTGACTCCTCCCTCTCCTTTGCACCCTACATCCAAGCTCTGGCGCAAGCTTGTCGGTTCCAGCTACGCAACATTGCTCGCATCAGGCCATTTCTCTCCCAGAGTGCAACTAAACTTATCATCCACTCACTGGTCATCTCACGACTTGACTACTGCAATGTGCTCCTCACTGGCCTCACTTGCTCCCACATCGCTCCCCTCCAATCTGTCCTCAACTCTGCAGCTAGGCTCATCTTCCTCTCCCGCCGCTCCACTTCTGCCACTCCCCTTCAACAAAATCTACACTGGCTCCCATTCCCCTACAGAATCCTCTTCAAACTCCTCACCCTCACATACAAGGCCATCTATAATTCCACTGCTCCCTGCATCTCCAACCTCCTCTCCCTTCATACTCCCTCCCGCCCACTACGGTCGGCTGATGACCGTCGCCTCTCCTCTGCCTTGGTCACTGCTTCCCATGCACGAGTTCAGGATTTTGCCCGTGCTGCACCCCTTCAGTGGAATGCGCTCCCCCGCTCCATTAGACTCTACCCGACCTTGCAAAGCTTCAAACGGGCATTGAAAACCCACCTATTCATCAAAGCGTACCCCTCCAATGCATAACCTAGTCCTTAGGCTGCTCCTCCATCCCCCTGCCCCATGCCTTGGACATCTCTGCTTTGCTCGCATACCACCATCAGGCTTCTACCTGCTTGCACCTCATGTCATCTGTCTGTTGCCCCTCCCCACTAGATTGTTAGCTCTTCAGAGCAGGGCCCTCTTTCCTCTTGTCTAAACCCTCTTCTTGACACATTTCACTCAGCGACCATCTTTACCTGCTTTCTCTCCTGCTGGTAAAGGCTCATCTCTATCTATGGCCGCCAGCCCCAAGTAGTAGAATGATTACTCCTTCGCTACTTACATCTAAGCTGTATTATGTTTTGAGAATTGTGTTGCTCTTTGTTACCTGCACTCCATTTTTGTTATTTATTTACTGTTATGCTAAGTTTTGTCTCCCTGTACTGTCCTTTGTACGGCGCTGCGAAACACTTGTGGCGCCCTATAAATAAAATATAATAATAATAATAATAATAATAATAATAATAATAATAACACGCATGGCCCCTGCTGCAACAGGTCCTCCCTGAGAGGAAGAGGCCACGGATCTTCTGTGAGCATTTCCTGAAGATCTGAGTACCAGGCCCTTCGAGGCCAATCTGGAACAATGAGTATCGTCGGTACTCTTTTTCGTCTTATGATTTTCAATATTTTTGTGATGAGAGGAAGAGGAGGAAACACATAGACCAACTGAAACACCCATGGATTAACCAGGGCGTCTACTACTAGTGCCTGAGGGTCCCGGGACCTGGCACAATACCTCCGAAGCTTCTTGTTGAGGCGTGACGCCATCATGTCTATTTGAGGAATTCCCCAGAGACTTGTTATCTCTGCAAAAACTTCTTGATGAAGTCTCCACTCTCCTGGATGGAGATCGTGTCTGCTTGAAAGTCTGCTTCCCAGTTGTCCACTCCCGGAATGAAGACAGCTGACAGAGCGCTTACGTGATTTTCCACCCAGCGAAGAATCCTGGTGGCCTCCGCCATCGCCATTCTGCTCCTTGTCCCGCCTTGGCGGTTTACATGAGCCACGGCTGTGACATTGTCTGATTGAATCAGAACCGGTAGGTCGCGAAGAAGATTCTCCGCTTGTCATAGGCCGTTGTATATGGCCCTCAATTCCAGTATGTTGATGTGTAGTCCCTGAAAATTTCTTCCTTGTGCGACTGCTCCCCATCCTCGGAGGCTCGCGTCCGTGGTCACCAGAACCCAGTCCTGAATGCCGAACTTGCGACCCTCTAGAAGGTGAGCACTCTGCAGCCACCACAGGAGAGACACCCTGGCCCTGGGGGACAGGGTTATTTTCTGATGTATTTGTAGATGGGACCCGGACCACTTGTCCAGAAGGTCCCACTGAAAAGTCCTCGCATGAAACCTGCTGAAGGGGATAGCCTCGTAGGCTGCCACCATCTTTCCCAGAACTCGAGTGCATTGATGAACAGACACTCTTTTTGGTTTTAGCAGGTCTCTGACCATGTTCTGGAGATCCTGGGCTTTTCCCAATGGGAGAAAAACCCTCTTTTGTTCTGTGTCCAGAATCATGCCTAGGAATGATAGTCGAGTCGTTGGAACCAATTGTGACTTTGGCAGATTGAGGATCCAACCGTGCTGTTGCAGCACTCTCAGGGAGAGCGACACGCCCTTCAGCAATTGATCCCTCGATCTCGCCTTTATCAGGAGATCGTCCAAGTATGAGATAATTGTGACTCCCTGCCTGCGCAGGATCACCATCATCTCTGCCATTATCTTGGTGAAAATCCTCGGGGCCGTGGAAAGCCCAAACGGCAACGTTTGAAACTGGTAATGACAGTCCTGTACAGCGAATCTCAGGCACTCCTGATGAGGGGGATATATGGGGACATGAAGGTATGCATCCTTTATGTCTAGTGACACCATAAAATCCCTCCCTTCCAGGCTGGATATTACCGCTCAGAGCGATTCCATCTTGAATTTGAACTTTTTCAAGTAAAGGTTTAGGGATTTTAGATTTAAAATGGGTCTGACCGAACCATCCGGCTTCGGGACCACGAACAGGGTTGAATAATACCCTTTTCCCTGTTGGACCAGGGGAACCTTGACAATCACTTGCAAATGACACAGCTTTTGAATTGCAGCCAACACTACTTCCCTCTCCGGGAGTGAAGCTGGCAAGGCCGACTTGAAAAATCGGCGAGGGGGCACCTCTTCGAATTCCAGTTTGTAGCCTTGGGAAACAATTTCCATCGCCCAAGGATCCACGTCTGAAAGAACCCAGATCTCGCTGAAAAGTCGAAGGCGTGCCCCCATTGGTGCGGACTCCCTTAGGGGAGCCCCAGCGTCATGCGGTGGATTTTGTAGAAGCCGGGGAGGACTTCTGCTATTTGGAACTGGCCGAAGCAGGTGTTTTCTTTCCTCTACCCTTACCTCTGGCAAGGAAGGAGGAGCCCCGACCTCTTCTGGACTTATGCGACCGAAAGGACTGCATCTGATACTGTGGAGTTTTCTTTTGCTGTTGGGGAACAAAAGGTAAAAAGGTAGATTTACCCGCGGTAGCTGTGGAAACCAGGTCCGCGAGCCCATCCCCAAACAACACTTCACCCTTGTAAGGTAAAACCTCCATATGCTTCTTTGAGTCTGCATCACCCGTCCATTGGCAGGTCCATAGAGCTCGTCTCGCAGAAATAGCCATGGCATTGGCTCTGGAACCCAGCAGCCCCACGTCTCTTTGAGCGTCCCTCATATATAAGACTGCGTCTTTAATGTGGGCTAAGGTTAATGAAATGGTATCCCTGTCCAGGGTATCCAGGTCAGCTGACAAGGTATCTGTCAACGCTGCAACTGCGCTACATACCCATGCCGATGCTATTGTCGGTCTGAGCAAAGCACCTGTATGCACATAAATAGACTTTAAAGTAGTCTCCTGTCTGCGATCAGCAGGATCCTTGAGGGCTGCCGTGTCCGGAGACGGTAGCACCACCTTCTTGGACAGGCGCGTTAAAGCCTTGTCCCCCCTGGGAGAGGATTCCCAACGTACCCTGTCCTGTGCAGGGAAAGGATACGCCATAAGAACCCAAGCTTTTTCAAATAACTTGTTAAGCTCATGGGATGGGGGAAAGGTTACCTCAGGTTTCTTTTCCTTAAACATGTGTACCCTCTTGTCAGGGACAGAGGGGTCATCAGTGATATGCAAAACATCTTTTATTGCGATAATCATACACTGAATACTTTTTGCCACACTTGGGTGTACTTTTGCATCGACACTGGAGTCAGAATCCGTGTCGGTACCAGTGTCTACTATTTCGGATAGGGGACGTTTTTGAGACCCAGAAGGGCCCTGTGACCCAGTCTCATCCGTGGATTGGCTCCCTGCTTTCTCCCTGGACTGCTTTGTCCAGTCTCTTATGTAATGAGGCCACACTTGCATTTAACATATGCCACATGTCCATCCAATCATGAGTCGGCGTTGCCGACGGACACACACCACTCATCTGCTCCACCTCCTCCTTGTACGAGCCTTCCGCTTCAGACATGCCGACACGCACGTACCGACACCCCCGCACACACAGGGAATAACTATAAGGGGACAATTCCCCAACAAGGCCCTTTGGAGAGACAGAGAGAGAGTATGCCAGCACACACCCAGCGCCAACTGACACTTGAATAAACCCAGAAAGCGCTTTTATATATATATATATATATATATATATATATATATATATACATGTGTATACACTCACTGCGCCAATAAACGTGCCCCCCCCCTCTCTTTCCAGCCCTCTGTCACCGAGTTCAGCAGGGGAGAGTCCGGGGAGCCAGCTTCTCTGCAGCGTTCTGTGGAGAAAATGGCGCTGTTAGTGCTGAGGGATCAAGCTCCGCCCCCACCAGCGGCGGGCTTCGATCCCGCTTCAATATTCAAAAAATGGCGGGGGATAACTGTATTTACTGCCTCCGCAGCTTAATTGCCCATAAATGCCAGTCCAGAGGTTTATTGCTGCCCAGGGCGCTGCTCCTGCGCCCTGCACCCATCAGTGCCTGTTCTGTGTGTGTAGTGTGTGGGAGCAATGGCGCGCAGCGGCTTACTTTAGTGAAGATCTGAAGTCTTCTGCCGCCTTGAAGTCTTCTTTTCTTCCTATACTCCTATACTATCTTCCGGCTCTGCGAGGAGGACGGCGGCGTGGCTCCGGGACGAACTGCAGGGTGAGACCTGCGTTCCGACTCCCTCTGGAGCTAATGGTGTCCAGTAGCCTAAGAAGCAGAGCCTATCAGTTAAGTAGGTCTGCTTCTCTCTCCTCAGTCCCACGATGCAGGGAGCCTGTTGCCAGAGTGCTCCCTGAAAATAATAAACCTAACAAAATTCTTTATTCAGAGAAACTCAGGAGAGCTCCCCTGTAGTGCACCCTATCTCCTCTGGGCACAAGATCTAACTGAGGTCTGGAGGAGGGGCATAGGGGGAGGAGCCAGTGCACACCCATACTAAAAGTTCTTTATAGTGCCCATGTCTTCTGCGGAGCCCGTCTATACCCCATGGTCCTTACGGAGTCCCCAGCATCATCTAGGACGTAAGAGAAACTATATAACCCACCCAAATCTAACTCTCTCTCTGCACGTTACATCTGCCACACCTGCAGTGCACATGGTTTTGCCCAACTGCTAACAAATTTCCTGCTGCAATCAGATCTGAATTACCCCCACTGTGCCTTACATGAAACACACTCCTTGTCTGAAATACTGTGACAGTGATAGCACACACACAGGAACAGGTAAAAAGCACAATTAACCCACAAAGAGCCCTTCAAGAGAGACACAGAGATAGCCTGGAGCCAACACACAGCGTCCTTACTGCTAATGCCAAGCTTAGCCGGGTCGCAGACTAAGGGGTCTAATTACTAAGCCTTGGCTGGAGATAAAGTACCAGCCAATCGGCTCCTGTCATTTATCAAACCCAGCCTGTGACATGGCAGTTAGGAGCCGATTGGCTGGTGCTTTATCACAGTGACTTTTTATCTCCATCCAAGGCTTAGTAAATAGACACCTAAGTATCCAGATTGGGGACTTAGTATAGTAAGTGCCCCCCCCCCCCCCCTGCTATGACCCCCTAGTACCACTGAGGTAATCTGGAGTCTGTTCGGAGGAGCTGCGCATCCTTGTCAGTCAGTGTCTGTGTCCACTGCAGAAGAAAAATGGCGCTGGTGAGCTGCTGGATCCGCTCATAGTGAAGCCCCGCCCCATCAATGACGCGCGGTCTTCCCACTTTTTTATACTGGCTGAGGTAATATTTATGCTTAAAATGGAGTCAGATCCGCTTTTACGTCTGTAATGCCAGTCTGGGTACTGGGTACACCCGTAGTGTACTTAGACTCAGTTCGCTCCCTCAGAAGCGATGCGTCCGCACTGTGTACTGAGTCCCAAGACTCCGCCGCCCCCGTAGAGGCTGCGCGCCTCTGTACCCTCATGCCGCCATAATGGCTGGCGACCCACTAACCGGGACGCCGGCTGGCTCTGTGTAAGGGGTGGTGGCGTGCTGCGGGAATGTACGCTCGCCGTGGTTGGGCTTGCAAATAGTTCCCTCAGGAGCTCAGTGTCCGCGGAGAATGGGACCATTAACCCTTCAAGAGGTTGGGCCACCCCCCCCCCCCCCCCCCCCCACCCCCACCCCCCTCCTAAGTCCCACGAAGCAGGCAGGCTGGTGCCATCCAGCCCTGCCTGAAAATAACAAACATATAAAATAAATGCAGAAAACTCTTCAGGAGCTTCCATGCGACGTGACCGGCTCCTCCGGGCAACGTGACCGGCTCCTCCGGGCACATTTTCTAAACTGAGTCTGGTAGGAAGGGCATAGAGGGAGGAGCCAGCGCACACTATCAAAGGCTCCTAGTGGACCAGTCTATACCCCATGGTACTAAATGGATTCCCAGTATCCTCTAGGACGTAAGAGAAAAAACTTTCCACAGACTGCCAGCAGGCGTCCTCTCTCCCATGCCCTGCCTCCTCCGGCTCCAGCACTCTCACCTGAGATGATCAGTCACAGAGCAGTCACAGCAGGCAGTGCGGTGGCCGCCCCTCCCCTCTCCCCCAGTCTCTCCTCCACTGGGGTCCTGAGCCTATCACTGACACTCACAGTCACAAGCTCCGCCCCCCAGGCTGCACGAGGAGCTGCTGCTGCATGGAGCCTGGTAACTTGTTCTTTAATGGCTTCTTAATGAGTAGCATCGATAGTGTGTGTATACTGTGTGTGTGTATACTGTATGTGCAGTGTGTGTACTGTACTGTGGTGTGTGTGTGTGTACTGTATGTGCAGTGTGTGTACTGTACTGTGGTGTGTGTGTACTGTATGTGTATACTGTATATGTGTATTCTGTATGTGTGTGTGTAGTGTGTGCTTTGTGGTGTGTGTACTGTATATGTAGTGTGTGTGTAATGTATGTGTTGTGTGTGTGTACTGTATGTGTGTGGTGTGTGCAGTGTATGCGTGGTGTGTGTATACTGTATATGTGGTGTGTATACTGTATGTGTATATGTGTGTAGTGTATATGTGTGTAGTGTGTACTTTGTGGTGTGTGTGTGTACACTGTACATGTGTGGCGTGTGTACTATATGTGTGGTGTGCGTACTGTGTGTGTATATGTGTGTAGTGTATATGTGTGTAGTGTGTACTTTGTGGTGTGTGTGTGTGTGTGTGTGTAAACTGTACATGTGTGGCGTGTGTACTATATGTATGGTGTGCGTACTGTGTGTGTAGTGTGTACTTTGTGGTGTGTGTATACTGTATATGTGTTGCGTGTGTACTGTATGTGTGGTGGGTGTGTGTACTGTATGCGTGGTGTGTGTGTATACTGTATATGTGTGGTGTGTATACAGTATGTGTGATGTGTGTACTGCATATGTGTGTAGTGTGTACTTTGTGGTGTGTGTACTGTATGTGTGGTGTATACTGTATAGGTGTGTGTGTATACTGTATGTGTGATGTGTGTACTTTGTGGTGTGTGTACTGTATGTGTGGTGTGTGTGTGTGTGTATACTGTATAGGTGTGTGTATACTGTATGTGTGATGTGTGTGCTGCATATGTGTGTAGTGTGTACTTTGTGGTGTGTGTACTGTATGTGTGGTGTGTGTGTGTATACTGTATAGGTGTGTGTATACTGTATGTGTGATGTGTGTGCTGCATATGTGTGTAGTGTGTACTTTGTGGTGTGTGTACTGTATGTGTGGTGGGTGTACGGTATGTGTGGTGTGTGTGTGTGTACTGTATATGTGAGGTGTGTATACAGTATGTGTGATGTGTGTACTGCATATGTGTGTAGTGTGTACTTTGTGGTGTGTGTACTGTATGTGTGGTGTATACTGTATAGGTGTGTGTGTATACTGTATGTGTGATGTGTGTACTTTGTGGTGTGTGTACTGTATGTGTGGTGTGTATACTGTATAGGTGTGTGTATACTGTATGTGTGATGTGTGTGCTGCATATGTGTGTAGTGTGTACTTTGTGGTGTGTGTACTCTATGTGTGGTGTGTGTGTATACTGTATGTGTGATGTGTGTACTGCATATGTGTGTAGTGTGTACTTTGAGGTGTGTGTGTACTGTATGTGTGGTCTGTATACTGTATATGTGTGGTGTGTATACTGTATGTGTGATGTGTGTGCTGCATATGTGTGTAGTGTGTACTTTGTGGTGTGTGTACTGTATGTGTGGTGTGTGTGTGTACTGTATAGGCGATATCAATTTTTATATCGCGCCCGATCTTCCGCCTAAAGTGACAGGAGATCGCAGGGCGATATTCACTTGTCCCCCGTTATCACGCATATAGCGCCCTTAGCAGTCGGGGATTAGCCGCATAAAGCGGCAGGTGACAAGTAGTTTTTCTACAGAGTGACTTGTTTCTATTTAGTCCTCACTGTGGGATCTTTGGAGGAATTCAATCACAGGCACTAAAGCATAGAAGTAATTCAAGTGAAAACTTAAATCCATATTACCCGTTAAAGTCACTTATCGCCTGTATGCGCGCTCCCGTTTATGACACAGTTCAGTTAGAAATGTGTGAAAATAGAATTCATGCGATAATTCTTGCTGGTATACAAGTGTAGGTGAAAATGGTGAAATAGAAAATGGTGAAATAGAGAAACTCATATTAGATAACTATAGAAGTCTGTCAGTGGCCATAATAAAAGTATTTGGGGGTTCTCAAATGACGTCACATGGCTGTTATATGCATTTTACTAAAACAGGGGAAAAAATGATAGAAGTGTTTTTTTCTGCAAGGTAAAGGCTCCGCTTAAATTAGGGGTTCATTAAAATAAGTATAAGTGTATTTCTCTAACGTCCTAGTGGATGCTGGGAACTCCGTAAGGACCATGGGGAATAGCGGGCTCCGAAGGAGGCTGGGCACTCTAGAAAGATCTTAGACTACCTGGTGTGCACTGGCTCCTCCCACTATGACCCTCCTCCAAGCCTCAGTTAGATTTCGTGCCCGGCCGAGGTTGGATGCACACTAGGGGCTCTCCTGAGCTCTTAGAAAGTTATAGTCTTAGAATTTGTTTTTTTCAGTGAGACCTGCTGGCAACAGGCTCACTGCAGCGAGGGACTAAGGGGAGAAGAAGCGAACTCGCCTGCTTGCAGCCGGATTGGGCTTCTTAGGCTACTGGACACCATTAGCTCCAGAGGGATCGACCGCAGGCCCAGCCTTGATGTTCGGTCCCGGAGCCGCGCCGCCGTCCCCCTTACAGAGCCAGAAGCAGGAAGATGGTCCGGAAAATCGGCGGCATGAAGACGTCCTGTCTTCACCAAGGTAGCGCACAGCACTGCAGCTGTGCGCCATTGCTCCTCATACACACTTCACACTCCGGTCACTGAGGGTGCAGAGCGCTGGGGGGGGGCGCTCTGAGGCAGCAATAAAAACACCTTGGCTGGCTAAAATACCTCAATATATAGCCCCTGGGGCTATATATGAGGTAAATACCCCTGCCAGAATCCCAAAATAAGCGGGAGAATAGGCCGCGAAAAAGGGGCGGAGCCTATCTCCTCAGCACACTGGCGCCATTTTTCCCTCACAGCTCGGCTGGAAGGAAGCTCCCTGGCTCTTCCCTGCATTTCTACAATACAGTAAGAGGGAAAAAGAGAGGGGGGGCACTAAATTGGCACTGTATACAGTATAAGCAGCTATTAGGGACATAACTCAGTTAGTCCCTGTATATATATAGCGCTCTGGTGTGTGCTGGCATACTCTTACTCTGTCCCCCCAAAGGGCTTTTGTGGGTCCTGTCCTCTATTTGAGCATTCCCTGTGTGTGTGGAGTGTGTCGGTACGGCTGTGTCGACATGTTTGAGGAGGATAATGATGTGGAGGGGGAGCAGATGCCTTTAGCAGAGATGTCACCCCCTGCGGGGCAGACACCTGAGTGGATGGTATTATGGCAAGAAATGAGTGCACGTATAGACTCCTTACATAAAAAATTTGACGACATGCCGACTGTGGGACAGCCGAGTCTTCAGCTCGTGCCGGTCCAAGGGTCTCAAAAGTCATCAGGGGCTCTAAAACGCCCGTTATCTCAGGTGGCACAAGTAGATGTCGACACGGATACTGACGCCAGTGTCGACGACGATGAGTCAAATTTAATGCCCGTTAAGGCCATTCGCTGCATGATTGAGGCAATGAAAGAGGTGTTAAATATTTCTGATTTACATCCAGGTACCACAAAAAAGGGTATTATGTTTGGGGAGAAAAAACTACCTGTAGTTTTTCCCCCGTCAGATGAATTAAATGAAGTGTGTGAAGAAGCGTGGGCTTCCCCTGATAAGAAATTGGTGATTCCTAAGAAATTACTAATGGCGTTCCCTTTCCCGCCAGAGGATAGGTTACGTTGGGAAACACCCCCGAGGGTGGATAAAGCGCTCACACGTTTGTCAAAAAAGGTGGCACTACCGTCCCAGGATACGGCCGCCCTTAAGGAACCTGCTGATAGAAGGCAGGAGGCGATCCTGAAGTCTGTATATACACACTCAGGCATTATTCTCAGACCAGCAATTGCGTCAGCTTGGATGTGCAGTGCTGCCGCTGCATGGTCAGATAACCAGGGCCGCAGATTCGGCATACAGGACTGGGTCCTGGTGACCACGGATGCCAGCCTACGGGGCTGGGGGGCAGTCACAAAGGGAAGAAATTTCCAGGGACTATGGTCAAGTCAGGAGACTGCCCTTCACATAAATATTCTGGAACTAAGGGCCATTTACAATGCCCTAAGTCAAGCAAAATCCCTGCTCCTACACCAGCCGGTGCTGATCCAGTCAGACAACATCACGGCAGTCGCCCATGTGAATCGACAAGGCGGCACAAGAAGCAGGACAGCGATGGCAGAAGCCACAAAAATTCTCCGATGGGCGGAGAATCATGTACTAGCACTGTCAGCAGTGTTCATCCCGGGAGTGGACAACTGGGAAGCAGACTTTCTCAGCAGGCACGACCTCCACCCGGGAGAGTGGGGACTTCATCCAGAAGTCTTCCAAATGATTGTAAATCAATGGGGTCGTCTACAGGTGGACATGATGGCGTCCCGCATAAACAAAAAACTAGAGAAGTATTGCGCCAGGTCAAGAGACCCTCAGGCGATAGCGGTGGACGCCCTAGTGACACCGTGGGTGTACCGGTCAGTGTATGTGTTCCCTCCTCTACCTCTCATACCAAAGGTACTGAGAATAATAAGAAAGCGAGGAGTAAACACAATTCTCGTGGTTTCGGATTGGCCAAGAAGAGCGTGGTACCCGGAATTTCAAGAGATGATCTCAGAGGACCCTTGGTCCCTGCCGCTCAGACAGGACCTACTACAGCAGGGCCCCTGCCTGTTCCAAGACTTACCGCGGCTGCGTTTGACGGCATGGCGGTTGAACGCCGGATCCTGAAGGAAAAGGGCATTCCGGAGGAAGTCATTCCTACGCTTATTAAAGCCAGGAAAGATGTTACGGCAAAACATTATCACCGCATATGGCGGAAATATGTTGCATGGTGCGAGGCCAAAAAGGCCCCAACAGAGGAATTTCAACTGGGTCGATTTCTGCATTTCCTGCAAGCAGGAGTGAATATGGGCCTAAAACTAGGCTCCATTAAAGTACAGATCTCGGCTCTGTCGATTTTCTTTCAAAAGGAACTAGCTTCAGTACCTGAAGTTCAGACATTTGTGAAAGGAGTGCTGCATATTCAGCCCCCATTTGTGCCTCCTGTGGCACCGTGGGATCTCAACGTGATGTTGAATTTCTTGAAATCACATTGGTTTGAGCCACTAAAAACCGTGGATCTGAAATATCTCACGTGGAAAGTGGTCATGTTATTGGCCCTGGCATCAGCCAGGCGAGTGTCAGAATTGGCGGCTTTATCATGTAAAAGCCCTTATCTGATTTTTCATATGGATAGGGCAGAATTGAGGACTCGTCCCCAGTTTCTCCCTAAGGTGGTGTCAGCGTTTCACCTGAACCAGCCTATTGTGGTGCCTGCGGCTACTAAGGATTTGGAGGACTCCAAGTTGCTAGACGTTGTCAGGGCCCTGAAAATATATGTTTCCAGGACGGCTGGAGTCAGAAAATCTGACTCGCTGTTTATCCTATATGCACCCAACAAGCTGGGTGCTCCTGCTTCTAAGCAGACTATTGCTCGTTGGATTTGTAGTACAATTCAGCTTGCACATACTGTGGCAGGGCCTGCCACAGCCTAAATCTGTCAATGCCCATTCCACAAGGAAGGTGGGCTCATCTTGGGCGGCTGCCCGAGGGGTCTCGGCTTTACAACTTTGCCGAGCAGCTACTTGGTCAGGGGCAAACACGTTTGCAAAATTCTATAAATTTGATACCCTGGCTGAGGAGGACCTGGAGTTCTCTCATTCGGTGCTGCAGAGTCATCCGCACTCTCCCGCCCGTTTGGGAGCTTTGGTATAATCCCCATGGTCCTTACGGAGTTCCCAGCATCCACTAGGACGTTAGAGAAAATAAGAATTTACTCACCGGTAATTCTGTTTCTCGTAGTCCGTAGTGGATGCTGGGCGCCCATCCCAAGTGCGGTCTATCTGCAATACTTGTACATAGTTATTGTTAACTAAATCGGGTTATTGTTGAGCCATCTGTTGAGAGGCTCTATCGTTTCATACTGTTAACTGTGTTTCATATCACGAGTTGTTCGGTGTGATTGGTGTGGCTGGTATGAGTCTTACCCGGGATTCAAAATCCTTCCTTATTGTGTACGCTCGTCCGGGCACAGTACCTAACTGAGGCTTGGAGGAGGGTCATAGTGGGAGGAGCCAGTGCACACCAGGTAGTCTAAGATCTTTCTAGAGTGCCCAGCCTCCTTCGGAGCCCGCTATTCCCCATGGTCCTTACGGAGTTCCCAGCATCCACTACGGACTACGAGAAACAGAATTACCGGTGAGTAAATTCTTATTATTTGTGCCATTTAAACCCACTTAAAAAAAATAATGAAAACCCACCTGTAACACCCTCCTGCAATGTTAAAAACACCTGTCTCACATACCCGTCCCGAACCTTTACACCCATTGGGGGTCATTCTGACCCGATCGCAGTCTGCCGTTTCTCGCAGCGGTGCGATCGGGTCAGAACTGTGCATGCGCCGGTGCATGCCAGATGGGCGACGGCCGTCGGGCCGCTACGATCGCCTCTGCTTGATTGACAGGCAGAGGCAGTCGCTAGGCAGGGGGGGCGGCGGAACGGCAGCGTTTGGCCGCAGTTTTGTGGGCGCGGTCCGGCCAAAGCAGGCGTGGCTGGACCGAACAGGGGGCGGGCCGCAGCGGTTGCGTGACATCACATGCAGCTCCCGGCCAGCGCGCTAAAGCTGCGCTGGTCGGGAGCTACTCTTGAAGTGCAAAGGCATCGCCGCTGTGCGATGCCTTTGCACTTCTGCGGGGGGGGGGGGCACTGACATGCGGGGCAGGATGGCCCTGTGCTGGGCGTCCCCCCGCATGTCAGTGTGAAGGATCGTAACTGTGCTAAATTTAGCACAGCTACGATCATCTCGGAATGACCCCCATTATTCTCAAATCTGCACTTTTCCCCGCAAAAAATTACATGTCAACATAGGGCAAAAAAAATAAACAAAAAAATTCTAAGGGGGGAATTCAAATGTTTGAAAGTCGGTTGGGTGTCAGTTTTTTCCTGTCTGTTAGATAGGGAAAAACAGACACCCAACTGACTTTTCGAACATCCCCCTAAGTGTCAAATTAGTCATTAGGGAAGAGGAGTTCCGAACTAAGGACCTCATTCAGCTTCAGCTGCAGTTCTGCGATTGTAGCCGACCTGCAACTGCTGAGAATGGCACAGCAAGAGCCGCCCAGCATGATAAAAGTCCGCCCAGCACAGAACAAGCCGCCCAACGAAATGCAGCCGCAGAATTGAGAATGCATCGCAAAAATCAAGGGGGTAATTCTGAGTTGATTGCAGCAGGAATTTTGTTAGCAGTTGGGCAAAACCATGTGCACTGCAGGTGGGGCAGATGTAACATGTGCAGAGAGAGTTAGATTTGGGTGGGTTATTTTGTTTCTGTGCAAGGTAAATACTGGCTGCTTTATTTTTACACTGCAATTTAGATTGCAGATTGAACACACCCCACCCAAATCTATCTCTCTGCACATGTTACATCTGCCCCACCTGCAGTGCACATGGTTTTGCCCAACTGCTAACAAAATTCCTGCTGCGATCAACTCAGAATTACCCCCCAAGTACCTTCGGCTATACCAGTTGACCTGTGCATACCCAACCGCAGCACTGGCAGTCAATAAAACGCACCGAAAACAGCCTGCATTTTCCGTCCACTCCCCATAAATGCCATGTGTACGCCCATGAATGCCCACCGCCTGCCAATCAACCTGCGATCACATCCTGGCAAGATGCATTCAAAGCTCATGCGCAGGCGGCCGATAATCGGACGATTTGGGATTTTGCAGTTTGGCCCTAAGTCCTGACATTTTAACCTTAAAATAGGGATTTTTCCCAACTTTTACCTGCTCCTGAGGTGGTGGGAAAAAAAAGTTAACTCTTATGGAGACTTCTCTTAACCTGCAATTGAATTGGGTAATTACTCAAAACGGGTTATCACCTGTAATTAAATTCCTCCCTAGAGATAATATCTTCTTGGTATACGTAGCTATTAATAACGTTAGGTCTCACTTTTTTCTATACTGTATTTGGAGATGTCACATTTATGGGAATGTAGTTAATATCCCGGCGGTCGGGATCCCAGCGGTCAGAATACTGACGCCGGGATCCCGACCGCCGAGAATGCCGACAGCTGCATCAGAGCTATTCCCACCTGTGGCAAGCACAGCGAGGCGAGCGCAGCAAGCCCGCAAGGGGCTTTCTAGTGCTTGCCCCTTTGCAGGCATTCCAGGGATCCCGGCGTCGGTATTCTAATCGTCGGGATGCTAAAAACTGCTAGCGAGCGATCAACTCGGAATGACCCCCGATATAGGATGGATGGATGCGGTCAGCTTCATTCCAGATTACAATGTGGGAATCAGGAGTGCTACTGGTAGCCCTTCCCCAATTAGGCCAAGCCTGGAGTAATGTGTACAGTAATTAGCACGATGCCAGATTAGACAGAGGCAGGGCCCAGTCCAGGAAGGGCACGTACTAGTTACATGCCTCAAGGCTACAGTATAAGTGCTTTGCACTAAATAAAGGGAATTTAAAAGTTGAATTAAATTTCAATTGACATGGCAGTGGGGGGAGGGGGGGAGGGGGGGGGGGGTCTGTGCATGCGTTTTGAAGCCATGGCCAGGCCAAAGTGCTTCCTGGCCTTGGCTAAGCAGTTCCGCCGGCCATTCTGAGTAAGCTGTGGCCCGCGGTGGTGATCGGATGCAGCACTCGGATCGGCGCTGCTGTGAGGGGGCGTCACTGGTGCTCAGACACCTCCGGCGGCATTACAATAATTTCTCATCGCTGCTGCGTCCAAAGACGCAGTGTGTGTAAAGCTGATAGTGACGTGATGCTTTTTCTTAGTACAGAAATCTTACTCCTAAAGAAAGCGATTACAGGCAGTCTAATAAAATGTGGTCTGTAACGCCGCATAATGGGGCCTATTTATCAATTAATATTTGCAGGATATCCCACCAAAACACCAGTTTTCTGGCTACCTGCAAATTGTAAGTATCCCCTGTGTGGAAAGGAGGCCACGGTGCCACAGTGGAGTGGCAATACTCACCACCTGGTAACCTGGGTGTAATGTGTTGAACAGGTCTGGTCCGGGTTTTGCAGCCTGCTGAGAACAACAGTCAGGTAATCAGCAGCACCTGTGGGTGTGGCTTACACTTCTGCTAGGAACTAGTTCTGTGCTCCTGATGGTGGACAAGCTGGCCAGGCGAGGACTGGTGGTTAGTGTCAAGGTCCTGGGTCTAAGGGTGGTCCACTAAATTGATGTACTTTGCTGTGACAAAAGATGTTGACTGACTGCACTGTGTGCTGACACCTTTGCTGTGAAGTGGTTACTGGAGCCATGGTGAATAAAACCTACTGCGTCAACCGTATCTGCTGGACATGGTTCTTCCGAATTGTCACACCTGATTGTATGTACATGACAGGGACTGCCACAGATATTGGAGACTGCCCCTTCTCCCATTGTCACTTGCAAATCCAGTCCTTACAGGTCTCTATGGGGGCTGCTTTTTTGGCACATTTTTTTCTGTTGCCCCAGCGTTCATGTCCATATTTAGACCGGACCCGTGCACCACACGCAAAAACATCTTTTCCCATTTGGGAACTTAAAAAAATAAAACAAGACCCCAGAAAGTGCCAACAGAATACTTTCAGGCTGGCCCCTTCTGCAGGTCTTTCTCCTTTCATGAGGGGCTCAGTGGAATCCCCCGTGCCCCCTCTTCTCCTCTGCTGGAACCTGGTAATGAGGTTGCTGTGAGTGAGGTCTGTAAGGAAACGAGGAAGCGGCGGGATTGGGGCGGCATGTTATAAAAACACCCCTTCGAGCTGATGTGTGTTACTCCCTGCTACGCTGACAGGGGCTGTGCCAGAAAGCTGGAGAGAGCAGGAATATAATGTTACGTTGGCCTGAAAATGGTGTTATATGCACACCTTACTCTTACCCAATAACACCACCTTTATCTCCGTCTCTGCACCACCAGCGCCAGGTCACGTGCAGGAGATAGCGCAGGAAGTGCCTCATAAATAACCACCCTTTTATAGGACTTTCTTACAAGAAACTAAGAAACAGGGACCCTGTGGGGAGCATTTGTTTTCAAAGAACATTCAAGTTGGGTGGTCTTCAGTTTGCCGGCTGACGGGATCCTGGCGCACAGTATACCGGCACCTGAATCCCGACAGCCGGCATACCGACACTTTTTCTCCCTCTCGGGGGTCCACGACCCCCCTGGAGGGAGAATAAATAGCGTGGAGCCCGCAGCGAGCCCGCAAGGGGCTCATTTGTGCTTGCCACGCTGTCGGTATGCCGGGGGGCGGGATTCCGGCGCCGGTATTCTGGTCGCCGGGAGCCCGGCCGCCGGCATACCATACTACACCCATTCAAGTTAGCCCCTACCCTATCCCATGGAGCTAACAATTTAAGGGCCTGATTCGGATATGGGGGTAAAGTAGCAATCATTAAAAAGACAAATGCAGCTTAGGTTTGTCATTGTAATGATTGCTACTTTATAACATCGGGCAGACTCGCACGGAACTCGCCGATGTCTGTAGTTAGCTGGTTGTTACATATACTCTATGGACGCTTTGTTTATCACTGCTGCGTCTCTGGAAAATATTCCAATGCAGCAGGAGGCATCTGAGGACAAAAGACGCCCCCCTTATAGCATCACAGACCCGAGTGCTGCTTCAGAAGACGCAACATCGGATCGCCATCATGACCACCAATTTCGATGGTCGCAGCGCTCGGTCAACTGAATAAGCCTCAGCGTTCTTAGAATGACTGGCAGAACTGCTCAGCCACAGGCCCTGGCCTGGCCACACCTACAAAATGGGGAGATAAGCCCCCATTGTGAAAAACACTGCCCTGCACCACTCTTACCCATACATGCCGACATTCTGGCTGCTCTCTCCGGGAGAGAGCAGCCAGGTCGGCTCAGCAGGAGAGGGCTGTGACGTGAGGAGGGGGTGGACCGGAGGCGGGATGGGAGCGGGGCAGAGGTAGGATGGGGCGGGTTACAGTGGCACCTCCTTTAAGCCACGCCCCCGCTTTGTAATGCCGCGATCACCGTGGCTATGATGACGCGATTCAGCAAGAATCAGCAAGAATCACGTCATTGACTGCCCGGACCGCCAACTTTACACACTAAGTGGGCGGACGGGCAGGGGCGACCTGAAGAATCGGGAGACTTGCCTGCTCTTCAGGGGGGCCGGGAGTGTCACCCGATTTTCGGGAGCCTCCCGGTCATTCCTGGAGAGTAGGCAAGTATGCTCCCACCCTGTGCTGCAGTTTGGGGGCACTCTGTGTTGACCCCCCCCCCCCCCCCCCAACATTGGGCATGTACACAAACCAAGGAAGTTCATGCAAACACAAGGGCATGGAGTATAATAATCTGCGAGATGCAGGCATTTGTGATATTCTGGCGAGTCTGCCTGATGTCTTAAAGTGGCAATCGTAGAAGCCAAAACCAACCTGTCGTTGTCTTTTAAATTATTGCCACTTTAAAACATTGGTCAGACTGGACAATTACAGTTACTCCAAAGAGAACATACAAATCACACCGATAGGGTCTGTGAGTGGAGTTGAACCTATGACCCCAGTAATGTGAGGCAGCAGTGCTAACACTAAGCTGCCAAATGTTGCAATGTGCACAAGTGTGTAATGTGAACACTCAGTGTAACCTAAAGTAAATAATCAGACTGAAAAAATGAGGCAGCATGTGATTGGTTGTTAGAAATTACTGCTCTCAAACAAACTAATTTGACTTATTTTTGGATTAATAATAGCAATTACATATATAACATTACTACTTAGAGGTTTATTTTTTAAACATTTAGCAGGGCTGAGTAACATCTTCAAAAGATTCCCCTCGTTCTGCATTTTAGGAGCTGAATTTGTGTCTCCATCGGAAATTCAACCTTACATGTTTTGCGCTCAATTTCCCCAACTATTAAGTTCCGTCCTTCTATCTTATACCCCATCCGCATCACATTGCAGAACGAATCGCTAGCATTGTTATTCCAATACGGAACCAGGTGCCAAGTTGCTCGTAAACTTAGCACAATTTGCGTCTAAAAAAAACTGACCCCGAAAGTGGCGGATTGTTCTAACATACAAATAGCGAAACACACCTGGAGAATAGCGTGCTCAGCCCGGACAGTATATACTTAACATTTGTGGCACAAAAGCTTCAAATTTGCGCGGTTCGTTATTTTAGAAATCCGAACTAACCCAAATTTAAGGGATCCGAGTCACACCGAGTCTCGTTCCGTAGTTCGGAACTCGGATTTAAAACCAGAATCTTGGAATTTGGATTGCTTGTAAAAGTGGGTACGCATTAGGCGATGTGCTCTATGAGCGACGTCGCCTAGCGTTTCCCCTTCCTGGGCCGGGCGGTCGGCGGCAGTGCGTACACACTGAGCGACATGACC
Source organism: Pseudophryne corroboree (assembly GCF_028390025.1). Lineage (NCBI taxonomy): Eukaryota > Metazoa > Chordata > Amphibia > Anura > Myobatrachidae > Pseudophryne > Pseudophryne corroboree. The sequence goes on from NC_086455.1 coordinate 18,885,806, forward strand.
ATATCGCTCAGCAACGTCACGCCGCGGCCGAGCCGCGCAGGCTGCTCTAGGACGACAGTCCAAATTTAGCTGCATGCCTGGCCGTCAGCGAGGGACGCTAATGACCCGCGGGGCCGCGCATCTTGTCGTTGCCAGCATACACATTTGCCGAGAAAGTGAACGACGTCGCTCAGGAAGGGTGAAAATGAGCGACGTCGTTCATTTTCTCGGTAAGTGTGCATGCACCTTAAGCCCCTCCCTTGTGATATCAGGAGCCACTTCACTCGGGAGAGTGTGGTCAAGATTGACTGGAAATGAATGTTATTGATGTTAATAATACAAAAACAGGAACAAATTACTTTTCAAGAAATCAAAAACAAATCTGAACCAGAACACTTGAGTGTGCTTTTGCCAAAACCGAAAAACCAGGCCCAAAACACGGAAGGTGGTTTTAGCAAAACACTAGGGTCTGCGCACATCTCTACTGCAAACAAACCTGGTTTTGCCTTTAAAACGATTGCCACTTTAATATATTGGGCAGAGTCATTAGGATGTCACCAATGACATTTATTCCAGAGAGAACATACAATCCACACCAGTAGGGGGGATTATTACACACAGAACACATATGTGCAGGGTTATACAAGATCTCTGGATGACTCAGAAGCACCCGGAGAGACGCAGATATGCCTATGTCATAAAACTACCTTGTAGCGGGCAATTTTTTGGCCTTGCGTGTTCCTCAGAACCAGACCCTAGTCATTGACCAAATGCTTCCTATAGACCGTAATCGCAACACTGACATCTATAGGGCGACATGAGTTACTGCTAATTATTTAAAAATAAATCAATAAATACATGCATAATTATTTTCTAGAAAAAAAAAAATTTAATGTAAAAAGTTGCAAGTTATATGTCAGTTCATTTCAAAAAATGTATTGTGATGACACCGGCCTCCTTAAAGTATAACCCATGTACCACGTGATATTTCATAAGGTATCCGGATGGTAGGTCAACACTACTTAGGTCGATGGCCACTAGGTCGATCACTATTGGTCGAAACTGACAAGGTCAACATAGGAAAATGGTCGACACATTAAAAGGTCAACACAGGACAGGTCGACACATGAAAACGTAGACGTGGTTTAAAAAAAATAGATTTTTAACTTTTTCATACTGTACCATCCATGTGGACTACGATTAGGAATAGTAACCTGTGCTGAGCGCAGCGGTAGCAGAGCGACGCACCTTGAACGCAGCATAGTGAGCTATGCAAGGGGACGCGGTACACTAATTGGGGTTCCTGGTCATGTTACCTAAAAAATGACACCAAAAACAGTTTAAAATTCCATGTCGACCTTTTCATGTATCAATCTGTCCCCTCTCGACCATTCGCATGTGTCGTCCATTTTCCCATGTCAGTGTCGACCAATAGTGGTCGACCTAATCACTGTCGACCTTAACCAGGTCAACCATTTATCCCTGAACCATTTCACAAGCAGCCGTGAAGTCACTTTACAAATGAGATTAATCAAAATTTCAAAAGTGTGTTTCAAAAAAAAAAAAAAAGTTTCCCTGAGAATCAGTTTTATTGCTGTTTATGTATCTAAGCTCTGTTTGGCGTTTTCAGCATTACAGAGCTCGGTGGATCCTCCTTTTAATCTTAGTTTGACTGATTTTGGGCATGCAAAGTGTTCCTACGGTCTCCTGTTGGCACAGTACACAACCGAGTGCACCGCAGCCAATATCTGAATGCAATTTTTATTAATTTGTAACTCTGTGGCTATGCACCTGTATACATTACATGCCAACAGTAAACACATATGTATTTAAATTGTATTTCTACTTTCCACACAAAATGATGCACATTTAGGGAATGTACACGCCCTCTCTGCACTGGCCACACCCACACAACATTGGCCACACCCACCCAACTGGTCTCACACACACAGCACTGGTCACACCCACATAGCACTGGTCACACCCACATAGCATTGGTCACACACACAGCACTGGCCACACCCACACAGCACTGGTCACACCCACACATTACTGGACACACCTCCTCCGCTGGTCACAGATACTGAGAATTGCATGCAGCATACGGAAGAAGGGAACTGACACAGGTGGTCATTCCGAGTTGATCGCTCGCTAGCTGTTTTTAGCAGCCGTGCAAGCGCTATGCCGCCGTCCACTGGGAGTGTATTTTAGCTTAGCAGAAGTGCGAACGAAAGAATCGCAGAGCGGCTACAAAGTTTTTTTGTGCAGTTTTAGAGTAGCTCAAAACCTACTCAGCGCTTGCGATAACTTCAGATTGTTCAGTCCCTGTATTGACGTCACAAACACGCCCTGCGTTCTCCCAGCCACCCGCCTGCGTTTTTCCTGGCACGCCTGCATTTTTTCGAACACTCCTTGAAAACGGTCAGTTGACACCCAGAAACGCCCTCTTCCTGTCAATCACTCTGCGGCCAGCAGTGCGACTGAAAAGCTTTGCTAGACCGAGTGCAAAAGTACATTGTTCGTTGTAATAGTACGTCGCGCGTGCGCATTGCGCCGCATACGCTGAAGTGCCGTTTTTTTGCCTCACCGCTGCACAGCGAATGAATGCAGCTAGCGATCAACTCGGAATGACCCCCTCTGTGAAGCTGGCCATACATGCAGAACAAAATAAACACTGAGAACTGCATACAGTATATAGCTAAGAGAATGGTATTGTGTAGTCCAAAATTGCCAAATACAAACTGAGAATTGCACCAAAAGAGGAAGTAGCACTGTGCAGTTGTCATCACTTGCAATAACAGATACCTGTCCCCAGGAAACATATACATAGCTGCAAAGTCATGACCACTGGTTCAGCCCACAGGATAACTGTGCATCTGCTGTGTGTTAAAGACAGGTGCAATTCATTCATAGTATACATCACTGGGCAATGCACTATCCATCAAATAAACAGATTTTTCCAATCACAGCCGTATTTCAGTGGAATCTGACAGCCGAGACCAGGCATTCCCTGTAACTGGCATGTGCGCTACTTAGGAAATGTTACCACCACGGCCTGTAAACCATTCCAGATGGCAGCTCTCAGGTTATAGCCCTGATCTGCAGGAAGCGGGCGACTTTCACTGCGTCATCCTGCTGGCGTAATAATCATACAGTAACCTGAGAATTGGCATCTATGGCATCTGAAGTCATCTCTTTAGTGAAGAAAGTGCACCGTGGGCCTAATTCAAGGTTGATTGCAAAAGCAATATCTTACTCTAATGGGCAAAACCATGTGCACTGCAGGGGGGCAGATGTAACGTGTGCAGAGAGAGTTAGATTTGGGTGGATTACCCGTATATACTTGAGTATAAGTCGACCCGAATATAACCCGAGGCACCTAATTTTACCACGAAAACCTGGGAAAACTTATTGACTTGAGTATAAGCCTAGGGAAATGCAGCTCTAGCCGTACACAGCCCTCACACTGCCAGATATGCCCCCACAGTGCCAGGTATGCCCACACAGTGCCAGGTATGCCCCCACAGTGCCAGATATGCCCTCATACTGCCAGATATGCCCTCATAGTGCTAGATATGCCCCCACAGTGCCAGATATGCCCTCATAGTGCCAGATATGCCCCCACAGTGCCAGATACGCCCTCATACTGCCAGATATGCCCCCACAGTGCCAGCTATGCCCTCATAGTGCCAGATATGCCCCCACAGTGCCAGATATGCCCTCACACTGCCAGATATGCCCCCACAATGCCAGATATGCCCTCATAGTGCCAGATATGCCCCCACAGTGCCAGATATGCCCTCATACTGCCAGATATTCCCCCACAGTGCCAGATATGCCCTCACACTGCCAGATATGCCCCCACAGTGCCAGATATGCCCTCACACTGCCAGATACGTCCCCACAGTGCCAGATATGCCCTCATACTGCCAGATATTCCCCCACAGTGCCAGATATGCCCTCATACTGCCAGATATTCCCCCACAGTGCCAGATATGCCCTCATACTGCCAGAAATACCCCCTCACTGCCACATATGCCCCCCCCCTCCCAAGTGCCAAATATGCTCCCCCAGTGCCAGGTACAACTTACCCTCCCCGCTCCCCGCTCTCCCGCTGTCTTGAGAAGGAGGACACGGAGGGCACAGCGCGCGCCTCTCCTGTGTCCCTCCTGCGTCTCCGGCGGCGGGTCTGTTAAATGAAGTGCCGGTTCGTGAGCCAATCAGAGCTCATGAACGGGTACTTCATTTAATAGACCCACCGCTGCCGCCGTAGACGCAGGAGGGACACAGGAGAGGCGCGCGCTGTGCCCTCCGTGTCTCTCCTTCCCACTGACTCGAGTATAAGCCAAGGAGGCTTTTTCAGCACAAAAAAAGTGCTGAAAAAGTCGGCTTATACTCGAGTATATACGGTATATTGTTTCTGTGCAGGGTAAATACTGGCTGCTTTATTTTTACACTGCAATTTAGATTTCAGTTTGAACACACCCCACCCAAATCTAACTCTCTCTTCACATGTTACACCCCACCTCTGCCCCACCTGCAATGCACATGGTTTAGGCCATTAGGGGAAGATTTTGCTTTTGCAATCAACTTTGAATTAGGCCCTGTGTCCATATGTGACAATTTGTTTGGGTCTCATATAGATAATATAAAACTATTGCTGAGTTTGCCTAATTGCTCTTAGATTTTTCTACTAATTGGCGGCTTGTTTACACTTTTGTTTATACTGTTATCATTGATTCTGCTGGTTTTTTTAATACATGTATTATTATGTTTCAGATGAATGACTTATCTGTTTCTCCTTATTATTACAAAATGTAATAATTTTTAGGTGGTTGGTTTCATATAGTGACTCCCTTATTAGGAGTTGCAGTTAAGTCGATTTTATTACAACCGACATAATAATATTATTCTGAAGGTTTATTTTTGGGATTGCCAATACCTGGGTGCAGATCCACATTCCCACGGCTGCCGTAAGACCCTGGAGCCGACCTACCATGTGAGGCGTGGTACACCTACCTGCCCAAGGGCTACAGGAGGACGGATAATTGCTCATCTGACAGTTCAGACAGCGCTCAGAAAGGGTCTTTACTAATCACAGAGTATGGGGCGTGCCGTGCATTTCATTCTCCGTATCTATCTGCCAGATGCAGACAAAGGTGCTACTGCCAGATATGGGACGTGTCCCAGCAAACGCTCTCTGCAACCCCTTGTGCCACTGTGGGTCCAGGTCATACTTGCCTACTCTCACGGAGCAGCCGGGAAGCTCCGAGTCTCGGGTGATGCTCCTAGCCACCTGGAAGAATAATTAAGTGTCCCGCTGCTGCTCGCCAACCGCCTGGCGCCATCCACTTACAGAGCAAAATGCGCCTACCTGGTGGCTGATGATGTGATCTGCACTGAATTCAGTCTCTGTAACCACGCCCCCCCCCCCCCCCCACCCATTACAATGCCATTAGTCTCTGCATTGTAAAGTGGGGGATGGGCCTATAATGACATGATTGCACTATCACACCGCCCATCTATGTGGCGCCATGCCCCCACTATGCTGACCTGGTTGCCCCCTCCTTAGATTGGTGTTTGGTTTGTGCATGTCTGTATATTCCCAGCATACACTGCTCCTGGATGGTGTACAAGCATAACTGCAGCCTATATAGACCTACCCCTAGATACAGTGGAACACAGAGTCACAAAGTCAGAGTGGGTGAGTTGAGGTGACGCAATTTACGTCATCTCGGCCTATCCACCGACGTGCAATGACATGAGTGCTGCTAATGCGCATTAGTGGGTGAGGAGTGATGGAAACTAGACCCCATCCAGCCCTCTTCCACGCTAATGTTTTGTCAATAATTCAACTGTTTAAACATCCCGAGTAAGATTAACCCCAATACTGTTCTGATTAACTCTGGTTATTGGTGCTGCTGCCAAATATTGTGCTTTTCAGGTGCATTTTATTCAGCTAACGCTCATGGCCAATAGTGACCAATATTTTATTGCCATGGCAGGTAAGCAAAGTTACCCAGATCAGTAACATTACGTATCTCTTCCCTGTGCTGCCCTAATTAGCACCTGCAGGGGTAAGATGCAAGTGTAGGGGTATGATACAAGTGCAGGGGTACGATGCAAGATCAGTGGTAAGATGCAGGGGTACAATGCAAGTGCAGGGGTACGATACAAGTGCAGGGGTAAGATGCAAGTTCAGGGGTACGATGCAAGTGCAGGGATGTGATACAAGTGTAGGGGTACGATACAAGAGCAGTGGTATGATGCAGGGGTAAGATGCAAGTGCAGGGGTACAATGCAAGTACAGGGATGTGATACAAGTGTAGGTACGATACAAGAGCAGTGGTATGATGCAGGGGTAAGATGCAAGTGCGGGGGTATGATACAAGGCAAGAGTACAATGCAAGTACAGGGGTACGATACAAGTGCAGGGGTACGATGCAAGATCAGTGGTAAGATGCAGGGGTACAATGCAAGTACAGGGGTACGATACAAGTGCAGGGGTACAATGCAAGTGCAGGGATGTGATACAAGTGTAGGGGTACGATACAAGAGCAGTGGTATGATGCAGGGGTAAGATGCAAGTGCAGGGGTACAATGCAAGTACAGGGATGTGATACAAGTGTAGGGGTACGATACAAGAGCAGTGGTAAGATGCAGGGGTAAGATGCAAGTGCAGGGGTACGATACAAGTGCAGGGGTACGATACAAGTGCAGGGGTAAGATGCAAGTGCAGGGGTACGATACAAGTGCAGGGGTACGATGCAAGTACAAGGGTATGATGCAAGAGCAGGGGTATGATGCAAGCATAGGGGTATGATGCAAGTGCAGGGGTATGATGCAAGCGCAGGGGTATGATACAAGGCAGGGGTACGATACAAGTACAGGGGTACGATACAAGTGCAGGGATACGATGCAAGTACAAGGGTATGATGCAAGTACAAGGGTATGATGCAAGTACAAGGGTATGATGCAAGAGCAGGGGTGCGATGCAAGTGCAGGAGTATGGCAAGTATAGGGGTACTATGCAAGTGCAGGGGTACCATGCTAGTACAAGGATACAATGCAAGTGCAGGGGTACAAAACAAAGTACAAGGGTCTGATGCAAGTATAGAGGTACCATGAAAGTACAGGAGTACAATGCAGGCATTTTCTGAGTCTTTTATTCAAAAATAAAAACTAAATAATTACGAAAAAAAAAAAAAATATTTAAGAAATGAGCTAGTTTATATAGATACAATTATAGTGGAGGATAGAATACATTTTATACTGTGCCAGCTGTTCTACCCGTTCTTTGCACGGGAGTTTCTGATTTTCACAGTTGTACATATACATAAGTGTTAATAATTTGGTAAATCTATAGAGATGTAAATTTGAGACGTCTTACTGTAAGTAATTATTAATCCATGGTTCTTGGCGTTACCCGAGGAGCCCCCGTAGCAGATACAGTAAAAAGTGACAGGAGCATTTTTGTAGATTGTGAAATTCTACAGACTGGAGGTGAAATCCAAATGTTGATCTGATTGTTTGTTCGGGCATTATCATTCACGCAACGCAAGCCACGCATCGGTAATGACGTAATTATGTCAACCCCATTTTCATCCGCTAAAAGGAGGTTTATTAAAATTCTAAGGGGGTAATTCCAAGTTGATCGCAGCAGGACATTTTTTAGCAGTTGGGCAAAACCATGTGCACTGCAGGGGGGCAGATATAACATGTGCAGAGAGAGTTAGATTTGGGTGGGTTATTTTGTTTCTGTGCAGGGTAAATACTGGCTGCTTTATTTTTACTCTGCAAGTTAGATTGCAGATTGAACTCACCACACCCAAATCTCTCTCTCTCTGCACATGTTATATCTGCCCCCCCCTGCAGTGCACATGGGAGGTCATTCCGAGTTGTTCGCTCGCAAGGCGATTTTAGCAGTATTGCACACGCTAAGCCGCCGCCTATTGGGAGTGAATCTTAGCTTCTTAAAATTGCGAACGATGTATTCGCAATATTGCGATTACAAACTTCTTAGCAGATTCAGAGTAGCTTCAGACTTACTCGGCATCTGCGATCAGTTCAGTGCTTGTCGTTCCTGGGTTGACGTCACAAACACACCCAGCGTTCGCCCAGACACTCCTCCGTTTCTCCAGCCACTCCCGCGTTTTTTCCGGAAACGGTAGCGTTTTTTCCCACACGCCCATAAAACGGCCTGTTTCCGCCCAGTAACACCCATTTCCTGTCAATCACATTACGATGGCCGGAGCGAAGAAAAAGCCGTGAGTAAAAATACTATCTTCATTGCAAAATTACTTGGCGCAGTCGCAGTGCGGACATTACGCATGCGCACTAAGCGGAAAATCACTGCGATGCGATGAAATTTACCGAGCGAACGACTCGGAATGAGGGCCATGGTTTTGCCCAACTGCTAAAAAATTTCCTGCTGCGATCAACTTGGAATTACCCCCTAAGTACGTAGTTTTCTTATTTCCCACCCGCAGAATACCTAAGTTACATTTAATCTTCCTAACATGTCAGAAAGTAAGAGAATTAGTGATGATTCAGTCAGTGAGTAAGTGAGGGCTTTCGCATTTATATATATATATATATATATATCATACTTACCGACATTCTGGCTGCTCTCTGCGGGAGAGAGCAGCCAGGTCGGCTCAGCAGGGCGGGCAGGGGAGGCTGTGACGTAAAGGAGGGGTTGGGCCAGAGGCGGGAAGGGGGCGGAGCAAGGGCGGGGACGGGGTCACGGTGACGCCTCCATTAAGCCACACAAACCCCTCCCCCCCCCCCCCCCCCCGCTCTGTAATGCCGCGATCACCGGCATTACACTGCAGGGGGCGTGGCTATGATGACGCGATTCAGCAAGAATCGCGTCATCGACTGCCCGGACCGCCCGCTTTACACACTAAGTGGGAGGACGGGCAGGGGGGACCCCGCAAATCGGGAGACTTGCCTGCTCTTCCGGGGGGCTGGGAGGGTCACCCGATTTTCGGGAGCCTCCCGGCCATTCCGGGAGAGTAGGCAAGTATGATATATGTGTGTGTGTGTGTGTGTGTGTGTGTGTGTGTGTGTGTGTGTGTCTAACAGTCTCCCTGCCTCCAGCAAATAATAAAAATAATATTATAAAGAAATAATAACCCCATTCATTTCAATACTACAAAGAAAATGATTGAATCAACATATTTCTTTCAGTGGCCTCCTCTTTTAGCGCAATCCTGAGATGCAACTTGCTAAATAGGCTCCCATACAACGGCGTAATTACGGTGAGTCCAGTTGTTGATAAAAGCAACCTTCTTCGCCAGAAATAGGGTTTTGCCCGAGATATCATCCCCTATGTCTGGAGTCTCTAGTGCCCTGTCTGCCCAAATAAGCACATACCAACCGGGCTGTAATGACAGGGTCCCAATCATCCCACTGCAGCAAAACAATGCATTATATATTCTATATTTATTTGAGTGTTTAAGTGATAATTGTGTTTATTTTATTTGGATGTTTGAATTAGAATTCGGTAATTGTATCACATACTTTTTTTTTGTTTGTGTTTTTTTATTTCCTTTTCTTGTTTATGTTGAAAGAGGAATGCGCTACGACACAGACTCCATGTTGCTGCTCCCTTAGAGAAGCTTCATTCCCTGTACCAAGATGGCCGCCGAGTCTACTACTGAGCATGTGCAGAGCTAACTTGTGTTAGAGTGTCTAAGTGGGAGACGGTAGTCTTCCCCTTAGCTCCAGTGAGACCTGTGATTACCTGCTGATGTAACCTCTGTTCCAGCATCCTGCATCGGTAACTACATACACTCCCCGGCTGGTGATCTGTATGATATCCCGCTCCGCTCCATCTACCAGTGTATATAACAGTGAGTACGGCTGTACATGCTTTATCCTCAAGAAAACCACTCCACGTAATTGGGCTGTTGTAGTTGTAAGACATCCACTGGTGTGTACAGAAACTCTGCTACATCCTCAGGCTCTATACACATATTTAGCTACCCTGTCCTCAGCGATGACTTATTCGCGCTAACATATGTATTTCAGCAAATATTCCGAAACTCGTATAAAAGCAACCAGTGTTTGTGTTATAATTTCCCAGCAATCTAAACACATCTGGCTGTTCCACTCACTGGCAGCTGGGAGCAGAGACGGATAATCGGTCACAACTTCTAAAATTCCTTATTCACAGCATAATCTTCTTGTCACTCACAAGCCGAACAATAGATGTAAATATGATCTGGGGATTACACATGTGGTTGTATTGATATTTTAGAGCCCCCCGTCTTGACTCCTGTTTATTTGGGCTGACAAAATGACAATAAAGGATGTCTCCACAAGGCTAATTGCAAATCGCCCCCTCGGGGGAAAGTCTTTGTCTATAGGAAGGAACGTACAGTAGTCTGCTAGAGGCCCCACCAGCCGTCAGCTTTCTAGGCTAAGCAGACAGTTGTTTTCCCATTGGCTTACTGCATGACGACATACGTGTAGTAACAGGCAGGAGGTGAAGCGAAGGGTTGTGCAATGTGGACAAACCTAATGAGAGCCTGACTGTAAGGGCTGCTGTAAAAGGGATCACTGTTCCCTATGGAAATGTGCAAACCGTGTATCCTAGTGGGTCTGCCTGACTACATCGGAAACACGAGTGAGACCAGACGAGTCAACTAGACAATGTACAGAAAGCACAGACAGGGAGATAGGCGTTTGAACATAACCCCTGATTTCGGCGAGACAGTTACGATTTGGGGGGACTGTACGTTCACATATTTGTCCCAACTCGTGGGAAGTATGGAGGCATGTCTGTAGTGACCCAGTACCACAATTGCCTCCAGTTAGGGTTAAGGATGGTTTAGGAGGAGGAGAGGGAGGTTGTGGGCGGCCTAACACTACAGAAGTGCTAATAGTGGTACTGAGAAGGGGGGAATGGACACTAATTACCCGGACCCGGGCTTGCTGGAGAGGCCTGACGGCTAAGCGGGACATTGTGGTTGCTGATGTCTCCTGTGTATTCTTCTATTTTTTTTCAAAAGGACGTGACCACACCTCCACAGATTTGTCCACGCCCCTTCAGTACCCTGGCCCGTGACCATTCTCGGTGGCCCTGAGTGCTAAGCAAGGGGCGGGGGAAGCCACACTCATTGTGATGTGCCAACACCCCTGGGTCATGATTCCGTATTGGGTGGTACAGTGTGGCTGTAAATAGGTTTCTACTTATTGGTGACGTGAAGGGACGTAAGGAAATATACATTATTTCTGTTTTTTTGTAGTTATAGTTTGTCAGTGACATATACTGGAGCCAGCCACCGTATGAGCTTATCCAGTAGTCACTCTTGAAAGAGAGGCAATCTGTACCTCACACCTTAGGAATGTGTCTAGCAGCTACCATGTGTCTTGAACCCACCATTCCCTTATCCTCTCCTTTTCCCCATTATAACACAGTGCTTATTTTCCCCACAATTCTAACTGCTGGTGACCCAACTGAGCGAGATAAGTACATATATACAGGTTTATTTTATTTGACACCAAAAGGTAGTGTGGGTACATTTTATGGCATAAGAATACCTCAGGGTTTTTTTGTTTTTGTTTTGAGAGTCCTGTTGTAAATACTAGAGACACTATAGTGTTTAGTCACATGGCTGTTGACAAAATGGCTGCCTTCACTCTGTGTAGGAGACAACTGCACCGTGACCAGAGTCACCTGAGAAAGCGTGGGGCTATTTGAAGGTTGGCCTGTGTTTTTCAGTGTGACACATGAAACTATTCAAAGTATTTCTTTTTCATGCCAAGCACGGTATTATTGTATTTCTAGGCAGTATCCCTGCTTTGTGTGGCTGACAGATGAAGAGTTATGCAGAGAAACAGCTTCATGCTTTTATTTATCTTCCATTTTCCCATATTCCCTCAGAGGAATTTGGGACTTTCTGTTTCCAGTTTTTGTTGAAGAAAACTGTGCCATATGCTTAAAATGTGCTCAGAAGCCCCCCGTTTCCACAGAATGGTCTGTTCAGTGGGGTGCCATAAGTACAGAGCCATACTCCTAAGCTGTGACATCCCTCATACCTTTACACCACCACCGTGAAATGCATAGGGGGATATGTATCAAACCTTGGAGACAGATAACATACCAGACAATCACGATCTAACTTCATTTTACAGGCTGTGCTTGGCAAATGATAGTAGCTGATTGGTTGGTACTTTATCCCTCTCCAAGGTTTGATACACCTCCCCCAAGGGCTATTGTGCATGAAAATTCCTGGTGATCTTACACCACCCCACCTGGCACCAACAATCTTTGGGTCAAAGTCACTTGTGCTTGTGTTAGGTCCTTGATGTTAGGAATTCCCATGTAGGAAAAGCAATTTTGTCTGGAGTTCTTGAAACATCAGTCAGAAAAGGGTTCTTAATAAGGAAACCATTCTTACAGTCCTTCAGCATAGGAAATACTGCACTCAGCTTATCTCAGGGTCACAGCGACAATATCCCATACCGTATGTGAAACGTCAAAGAACTTCAATAGAGATTGGTAGAAGGAGTAGGATGTGCCACAGTATAAACTTCCACGTACGTTACAGCACTGTACATTGTAGAGCAGGAAGGATTCAGGAACCATATTTTATACAAATACATACGTTAAACAAGAAATCCTAAGCAAAAGATGGAAGGTTGTAGGATATATATATACATGTTTATTTAATAAGGTATTTATATAACACATAGATTCTGCACAGTGCTTTACGTCATTCACATCAGGCCCAGTCTAGTTTATAGACTATGGGGGTCATTCCGACCCGATCGCTCGCTGCAGTGTGTCGCAGCGATCGGATCGGAAGTGCAAGCTTTTGTTACCTAGCGATCGCCTCTGAGACAGGCGGGAGGGGGCTAAACGGTGGCGTTTAGGGGGAGTGGTCCGACCAACGCAGGCGTGGCCGGACCGTTGGGGGGGCGCGGGCCATCACGCAGCCGCTGCGGCCAGCGGGAGAAACGAGCAACTCCCGGCCAGCCGCAGGAACTGCGCTGGCTGGGAGTTACTTCTCAAATACAAAGGCGCTTTTGTATTTGTGCGGGGGGGCTGGCACTGACATGTGGGGCGGACTAGCCCTGTGCTGGGCGTCCCCCCGCATGTCTGAGTTAACGATCGTAGCTGTACTAAATTTAGCACAGCTATGATCAACTCGGAATGACCCCCTATATTCCCTGCTACAGAGACACACATAACACACGCACAAACCATATTTATGTGAGGATGGCGGTGTGGTGTAGTGCCTGCTGCCGTGCAGGTGTAGATTCACTACTTACCAGGCGCCGCCCCCTCTCCTTCAGGTCACAGAACCTTCCACGGACCCGGACACAGCGATCCCCTTCCAGGAGCTGACGACAGACGAGCTAGGAAGAAAAGTGAACCAATTAAGGGTTATCAACTCTTCTTCCACCGGAAAAGAGGATACTCCAAGGGTGGTGGTGACCTTCACCGGTTGGGTAAAAGGTCATCACAGGCACAAAGCCTCAGCCACCCAATTTTCACCTACCAGCGCTCTCACGCTGAGGTGTACCCTGGACCTCGCAAGGTCCACCGAACCGGTGCTCAGGGGGCAGACAGACAGAGGGACAAACGGACACATGATGCTCACCGTTGCCAATCTTGTACTGCGATCTTCCTCTTCTTCACTTACAGGTCCCTGTAAGGAGACAAGAACCACACTACCGTGCAGGGCCTATCTCTATCCTAGTGTAAGACCACTACGTGATTGGCCGGCGCCCCGCGAGCCAATCACGGATTTGCCGGATTTGAAATGACGCGGCCGGCGCTTCTCATTGGCGGCCAAATTGGCGCCAAGTTTAAAGCAGCGCGGCGCTGTCCGTCGCCGCTGTAAGTCTGGTGCAGGGGAACACCAGCTCACTGACAGGCGCTGGAGACAGACACACTGTAACAGCGCCGTCTGACATGTTGCCCTGCAGGGGACACAGATCCCCTGCGTGCTGCTGCTGGGATGTGCCCTGTGGTACAGGGCTCATCTCCACACTTACTTACTCCCCCAGGAGGTACGGGAGACTCCCGATATTTCAGGTAGTTCCTTGGACCCCCAGAAGGGTGGGTGGATCTTTATTAAGCACTACATTTTCTCTATCGTCCTAAGTGGATGCTGGGGTTCCTGAAAGGACCATGGGGAATAGCGGCTCCGCAGGAGACAGGGCACAAAAAAGTAAAGCTTTACTAGGTCAGGTGGTGTGCACTGGCTCCTCCCCCTATGACCCTCCTCCAGACTCCAGTTAGATTTTGTGCCCGAACGAGAAGGGTGCAATCTAGGTGGCTCTCCTAAAGAGCTGCTTAGAGAAAGTTTAGTTTAGGTTTTTTTCTTTACAGTGAGTCCTGCTGGCAACAGGATCACTGCAACGTGGGACTTAGGGGGAAAGTAGTAAACTCACCTGCATGCAGAGTGGATTTGCTGCTTGGCTACTGGACACCATTAGCTCCAGAGGGATCGAACACAGGCCCAGCCGTGGAGTCCGGTCCCGGAGCCGCGCCGCCGACCCCCTTGCAGATGCTGAAGCGTGAAGAGGTCCGGAAACCGGCGGCTGAAGACTCCTCAGTCTTCATAAGGTAGCGCACAGCACTGCAGCTGTGCGCCATTTTCCTCTCAGCACACTTCACTGGGCAGTCACTGAGGGTGCAGAGCGCTGGGGGGGGGCGCTCTGAGAGGCAAATATAAACCTTATACAAGGCTAAAAATACCTCACATATAGCCCATAGGGGCTATATGGAGATATTTAACCCCTGCCTGACTGGAAAAATAGCGGGAGAAGAACCCGCCGAAAAAGGGGCGGGGCCTATCTCCTCAGCACACGGCGCCATTTTCTGTCACAGCTCCGCTGGTCAGAACGGCTCCCAGGTCTCTCCCCTGCACTGCACTACAGAAACAGGGTAAAACAGAGAGGGGGGGCACATTAATGGCTATATATATATATATTAAAGCAGCTATAAGGGAGCACTTAATATAAGGATATCCCTTGTATATATAGCGCTTTGTGGTGTGTGCTGGCAGACTCTCCCTCTGTCTCCCCAAAAGGGCTAGTGGGTCCTGTCTTCATTAGAGCATTCCCTGTGAGTTTGCGGTGTGTGTCGGTACGTGGTGTCGACATGTATGAGGACGATATTGGTGTGGAGGCGGAGCAATTGCCAAATATGCAGATGTCACCCCCCAGGGGGTCGACACCAGAATGGATGCCTTTATTTGTGGAATTACGTGATGGTTTATCTTCCCTTAAACAGTCAGTTGAGGACATGAGGCGGCCGGACAATCAATTAATGCCTGTCCAGGCGCCTCAAACACCGTCAGGGGCTGTAAAACGCCCTTTGCCTCAGTCGGTCGACACAGACCCAGACACGGGCACTGATTCCAGTGACGACGGTAGAAATTCAAACGTATTTTCCAGTAGGGCCACACGTTATATGATTTTGGCAATGAAGGAGACGTTACATTTAGCGGATACTACAGATACCGTAAAACAGGGTATTATGTATGGTGTGAAAAAACTACAAACAGTTTTTCCTGAATCAGAAGAATTAAATGACGTGTGTGATGAAGCGTGGGTTGCTCCTGATAAAAAGTTGATAATTTCAAAAAAGTTATTGGCATTATACCCTTTCCCGCCAGAGGTTAGGGCGCGCTGGGAAACACCCCCTAAGGTGGACAAGGCGCTCACACGCTTATCCAAACAAGTGGCGTTACCCTCTCCTGAGACGGCCGCACTTAAGGATCCATCAGATAGAAAGATGGAAGTTATTCAAAAGAATATATACACACATGCAGGTGTTATACTACGACCAGCTATAGCAACTGCCTGGATGTGCAGTGCTGGAGTAGTTTGGTCAGAATCCCTGATTGAAAATATTGATACCCTAGATAGGGACAATGTTTTACTGTCGTTAGAACAAATAAAGGATGCATTTATCTATATGCGTGATGCACAGAGGGATATTTGCACACTGGCATCTCGGGTGAGTGCTATGTCCATTTCAGCCAGAAGAGCCTTATGGACACGACAGTGGACAGGCGATGCGGATTCAAAACGTCACATGGAGGTTTTGCCGTATAAAGGGGAGGAGTTATTTGGAGTTGGTCTATCAGACTTGGTGGCCACGGCTACTGCCGGGAAATCCACTTTTTTACCTCAAGTCACTCCCCAACAGAGAAAGGCACCGACCTTTCAACCGCAGCCTTTTCGCTCCTACAAAAATAAGAGAGCAAAGGGCTTGTCGTACCTGCCACGAGGCAGAGGAAGAGGGAAGAGACACCAACAGGCAGCTCCTTCCCAGGAACAGAAGCCCTCCCCGGCTCCTGCAAAAACCTCAGCATGACGCTGGGGCCTCTCAAGCGGACTCGGGGACAGTGGGGGGCCGTCTCAAAAATTACAGCGCGCAGTGGGCTCACTCGCAGGTAGACCCCTGGATCCTGCAGATAATATCTCAGGGGTACAGGTTGGAATTAGAGACGGATCCTCCTCATCGTTTCCTGAAGTCTGCCTTACCAACCGTCTCTTCCGAAAGGGAGAGGGTGTTGGAAGCCATTCACAAGCTGTACGCTCAGCAGGTGATAGTCAAAGTACCCCTATTACAACAAGGAAAGGGGTATTATTCCACTCTATTTGTGGTACCGAAGCCGGATGGCTCGGTAAGGCCTATTCTAAATCTGAAGTCCTTGAACCTCTACATAAAAAAGTTCAAGTTCAAGATGGAGTCACTCAGAGCAGTGATAGCGAACCTGGAAGAAGGGGACTTTATGGTATCCTTGGACATCAAGGATGCGTATCTACACGTTCCGATTTACCCCGCACACCAGGGGTACCTCAGGTTCATTGTTCAAAACTGTCACTATCAGTTTCAGACGCTGCCGTTCGGATTGTCCACGGCGCCTCGGGTCTTTACCAAGGTAATGGCCGAGATGATGATTCTTCTTCGAAGAAAAGGCGTATTAGTTATCCCATACTTGGACGATCTCCTAATAAGGGCAAGGTCCAGAGAACAGCTGGAGACAGCTTTAGCACTATCTCAAGAGGTGCTAAGACAACACGGGTGGATTCTGAATATTCCAAAATCCCATTTAATCCCGACAACTCGTCTGCTGTTCCTAGGAATGATTCTGGACACGGTTCAGAAAAAGGTTTTCCTTCCAGAGGAAAAAGCCAAGGAGTTATCCGATCTGGTCAGGAACCTCCTAAAACCAGGAAAAGTGTCAGTACATCAATGCACAAGAGTCCTGGGAAAAATGGTGGCTTCTTACGAAGCAATTCCATTCGGCAGATTCCATGCAAGAATATTCCAAAGGGATCTGTTGGACAAATGGTCAGGGTCGCATCTGCAGATGCACCTGCGAATAACCCTGTCACCAAAGACAAGGGTGTCACTTCTGTGGTGGTTGCAGAAGGCTCACCTATTAGAAGGCCGCAGATTCGGCATTCAGGATTGGATCCTGGTGACCACGGACGCCAGCCTGAGAGGCTGGGGAGCAGTCACACAAGGAAGAAACTTCCAGGGAGTATGGACGAGTCTGGAAAAGTCTCTTCACATAAACATTCTGGAACTAAGAGCAATCTACAATGCTCTAAGCCAGGCGGAACTTCTCCTGCAAGGAAAGCCGGTGTTGATTCAGTCGGACAACATCACGGCGGTCGCCCATGTAAACAGGCAGGGCGGCACAAGAAGCAGGAGTGCAATGGCAGAAGCTGCCAAGATTCTTCGCTGGGCGGAGAATCACGTGATAGCACTGTCAGCAGTGTTCATCCCGGGCGTGGACAACTGGGAAGCAGACTTCCTCAGCAGACACGATCTTCATCCGGGAGAGTGGGGTCTACATCCAGAAGTCTTCAACATGTTAATAGACCGTTGGGAAAGACCAATTGTAGACATGATGGCGTCTCGCCTCAACAAGAAACTGGACAAATATTGCGCCAGGTCAAGAGATCCACAGGCAATAGCTGTGGACGCACTGGTAACTTCTTGGGTGTACCAGTCAGTGTATGTGTTTCCTCCTCTGCCGCTCATACCAAAGGTATTGAAGATCATACGGCAAAGAAGAGTAAGAACAATACTAGTGGTTCCGGATTGGCCGAGAAGGACTTGGTATCCGGAACTTCAAGAGATGCTCACGGACGAACCGTGGCCTCTACCTCTGAGAAGGGACCTGCTACAGCAGGGTCCCTGTCTTTTTCAAGACTTACCGCGGCTGCGTTTGACGGCATGGCGGTTGAACGCCAGATCCTAAAAGGGAAAGGCATTCCAGAAGAAGTCATTCCTACCTTGATTAAGGCACGGAAGGAAGTCACCGTGAAACATTATCACCGCATTTGGCGAAAATATGTAGCGTGGTGCGAGGATCGGAAGGTTCCGACGGAGGAATTCCAACTGGGTCGTTTCCTACATTTCCTGCAATCAGGATTATCTATGGGTCTCAAATTGGGATCCATTAAGGTTCAAATTTCGGCCCTGTCAATATTCTTCCAAAAAGAATTGGCATCTGTCCCTGAGGTCCAGACTTTTGTCAAGGGAGTACTGCATATACAGCCTCCTGTGGTGCCTCCGGTGGCACCGTGGGATCTAAATGTAGTTTTAGATTTCCTCAAATCCCATTGGTTTGAACCATTGAAAAAGGTGGATTTGAAATATCTCACATTGAAAGTGACTATGTTACTAGCCCTGGCCTCTGCCAGGAGAGTATCTGAATTGGCGGCTTTATCTTATAAAAGTCCTTATCTAATCTTCCATTCGGATAGGGCAGAACTGCGGACTCGTCCGCATTTTCTCCCTAAAGTGGTATCAGCATTTCATCTGAACCAACCTATTGTGGTGCCTGCGGCCACTAGCGACTTGGAGGACTCCAAGTTGTTGGACGTTGTCAGAGCCTTAAAAATAT
The DNA here is from genome assembly GCF_028390025.1 of Pseudophryne corroboree. Taxonomy (NCBI): domain Eukaryota; kingdom Metazoa; phylum Chordata; class Amphibia; order Anura; family Myobatrachidae; genus Pseudophryne; species Pseudophryne corroboree. The sequence goes on from NC_086455.1 coordinate 18,904,681, forward strand.
ACATTGCAAGGACGGCTGGAGTCAGAAAATCTGACTCGCTGTTTATATTGTATGCACCCAACAAGTTGGGCGCACCTGCTTCTAAGCAGTCGATTGCTCGTTGGATTTGTAACACAATTCAACTTGCACATTCTGTGGCAGGCCTGCCACAGCCTAAAACTGTAAAAGCCCACTCCACAAGGAAGGTGGGCTCATCTTGGGCGGCTGCCCGAGGGGTCTCGGCATTACAACTCTGCCGAGCAGCTACGTGGTCGGGGGAGAACACGTTTGTAAAATTTTACAAATTTGATACCCTGGCAAAGGAGGACCTGGAGTTCTCTCATTCGGTGCTGCAGAGTCATCCGCACTCTCCCGCCCGTTTGGGAGCTTTGGTATAATCCCCATGGTCCTTTCAGGAACCCCAGCATCCACTTAGGACGATAGAGAAAATAAGAATTTACTTACCGATAATTCTATTTCTCGGAGTCCGTAGTGGATGCTGGGCGCCCATCCCAAGTGCGGATTATCTGCAATACTTGTACATAGTTATTGTTAACTAATTCGGGTTATTGTTAAGGAGCCATCTTTAAGAGGCCCTTTCTGTTGTCATACTGTTAACTGGGTTTAGATCACAAGTTGTACGGTGTGATTGGTGTGGCTGGTATGAGTCTTACCCGGGATTCAAAATGCCTCCCTTATTGTGTATGCTCGTCCGGGCACAGTACCTAACTGGAGTCTGGAGGAGGGTCATAGGGGGAGGAGCCAGTGCACACCACCTGACCTAGTAAAGCTTTACTTTTTTGTGCCCTGTCTCCTGCGGAGCCGCTATTCCCCATGGTCCTTTCAGGAACCCCAGCATCCACTACGGACTCCGAGAAATAGAATTATCGGTAAGTAAATTCTTATTTTTTGCCGCATTAAGTAACATCTGGCATTACTGCCAGAGGAGAGATAGGAGGGGGAGAGAGCTGCAAGTGACACAGGGATCCCAGCTTCTCCTCCTCCCCACCTGGGTGTCTGGGTCCTGTGTAACCTGTTATCTAATGAGAGCATTCCTGTCAAGAGAGACACACAGAGAGTCCTCCTGTGTCCTGTCCCAGTGTGTAAGTAGTACTACTGCATTTTGCAAGATAAATGATATGTTTTATTTTTCTATGTGTATTTTAAGGTGGTTTAAGTTGTCTTTGTTCCACTACATGAAAACTTTATAAAGTAGTTGTCTCTCATTTAGGTGGAGCTATACACAGTATTCAGGCATTATTATTGGTTTAAATTTACTATACAGTACACATACATACCTCCCAACATGACCCTTTTCAGGAGGAACAAAATGCTCTACTCCTGGACTTCCCTCTTAATTTATGATTGCCATCACCTGTGCTGAAACATCTTTCTTATCAAATAAATAGTTCAATACAGGTGACGCCTATCATATAATAAGAAGGAAGTCCAGGTAGAGAGCATTTTGTCCCTTCTGGAATCTGTAATGTTGGGAGATATGCATAATGTAATATACACGCCCCCTTTCCTTAGGCCCACCTGTCTTAAGTACCCCAGCTTCCCCCATCAGGACTAAATCTGGCCCTGGCTGCTAGAGAGGAACCCAAATATCCCTCTCCGATGGTGGATGAGATGGCATTCGCTATCGAGGCCTGACTCTGGAAAACTAGGCTTTTTGAAGCTTCGTAAATAGCCCATGATCGCAGTTCCCATTGAAAACATTCAGGGACTGCAATATCTTTGATATTTCTGATATCTCCTGGGTCCAGCTTTTTGTAAATAGCGGTGATACTTAAGTAGTGATTGGACTATAAATGTAAGTAATGTATTTTGTATTTTAATTCTATCTTTCTTTCTTCATCCACTAGGGGACACTGGAGTAAGTACTTTGGGGTATAGATGGGTGATAAGTGGAGCCTGGCATTTTAATTTTTTTTTATATTGATATTTTCAACTTGGCGTCTCCCCTTTTTGCAGCACTAAAGTATTTAGGGGCCGATTTATGAAACAGGCCATTTTACCGGCAATAGGGTATTTTTTCAATTCTTGACTAAGCAACAAAGGGTTACCCCCAGCTTCCATATCCCCATGGGGACCCCACTATGGCCCTCATTCCGAGTTGTTCGCTCGCTAGCTGCTTTTAGCAGCTTTGCACACGCTAAGTGCCGCCGCCCTCTGGGAGTGAATCTTAGCTTAGCAGAATTGCGAACGAAAGATTAGCAGAATTGCGAATAGAAATTTCTTAGCAGTTTCTGAGTAGCTCGAGACTTACTCCTACACTGCGATCAGTTCAGTCAGTTTCGTTCCTGGTTTGACGTCACAAACACACCCAGCGTTCGCCCAGCCACTCCCCCGTTTCTCCAGACACTCCCGCGTTTTTGCCTGACACGCCTGCGTTTTTTCGCACACTCCCAGAAAACGGTCAGTTTCCGCCCAGAAACACCCACTTCCTGTCAATCACACTACGATCAGCAGAACGATGAAAAAACCTTGTTACGCCGTGAGTAAAATAACAAACTTTTGTGTAAATTTACTTGGCGCAGGCGCACTGCGAACATTGCGCATGCGCAGTTTGCGACTAATCGCTCCGTAGCGAAAAAAAATAACGAGCGAACAACTCGCAATGAGGGCCTATAACAAGTATCATAGCGTTACTAATATGCTGCAACAGCTTTACAACGATTACCATCTCGGCATGGATAACAGAATAGATATTTTTAAAGGTTTTTAAGTATTTTATGTATTTTTTATAGATCTTTTATAGATTTTTATAGAATGAAACTATTTTTTTTCAACAAATAGAAATGAGAACCCAAATCTGTCGACATGGAAAGGTCGACATGGAAATGATGGACACAAGAAAGGTTAAAACTTTTTTTTTTTTAAATTGTGTGTAATTTTCTCTGTTTCATGATATGTGACCCCAATTACACCAAACGTAAACCCTCGCGGGCTCGCTTTGCTCGCCGCGCTTCGGGCAAGTCACTATTCCCAATCGTAGTCCATGTGGATGGTAAATCGAGCAAAAAAAGTCGAAAAATATGTGAAAACCCCCAAAGAACTTGTGTTATATCTTACCTTTTCCCTATCACACAACAGGAGCTTTGCTGACAATGTTGCTGCGCTCTGTAATTATCCAATGGTGCACTGTATGATATAAAGTATCCTACCCTGTACGTCGTGTGCTATCATACATGCATGGTGTACGTAGTGGTGTGTATTGCATGTCTGCTGCACTGTGATGCCAATGCCATACCCCACACTGACTGTTTCATGCCATCCGCTCGCTGCTTCTATATTATATGTTCATAATAAGAATCATAATGATATTGATCCTTATACATATTTTAGTATTATTTAACATGTTTATATATGTACTTATTATTCTAATATACTTATTATGATGATGATGATGATGATTATTATTATTTGTAGTATGATGTAATTATGTTGGAATACCTATTTTTAATCTATTTAATCTATTACATTAGGCTTAATTTAGTTCCGTCACTTCATAGACTGTCTCACACATAAGGGGACAGGGGAACATTTGTTTGGTTCCGCAATCAATCTGAATGCATACTGTATAATAATGTGGCATATAAGTTGCATATATACACACACGCTCAGTTTGGAACCATCTGTAACAGGAGGGGAGGAGGGGGGGGGGGGGGGGTTGCGCTTTCTCTGATCTGACATCATCCACCTCCAGGGTTCTAGACCCCGGAGCAGCAGCTTGTATGCAATGTGAGCACAATGGCCAGCATTCCCCTGCTGGAATGGGCGGAGTTATGTAAATACGATGTGCTATGATAATGAGAGTGAAAGTAATATGTCTGTGATGGTGACTGGGGGATATAATAGACTTCAGACAGACAATACTGGCCTCACAGCAGTTGTCTTTAATATTTCCGTTGTAAGCCCCCCATCTGGCACCTCTGCGTACACCCACTCCTGCTGCACTTACCCGTTTCTGGGTTCTTCTGTTCATGTCACAAGTATAGATGACATAACTTACAATGGAGAATACAGGCATTTTCCACCCTGTAGCCTCCCTGTAGTGCGGGGCAATCCTTCTAAATGTACCTAATGACACATCCGATGAGCCATGAGGAGCAAGCAAGCGATGGCACCAACCACCGCAAACTCAGCATCGAATGGAAAAACTATTTACATTGACTCAGGACCATCGATGATTGGCAGTTTCTGATGGCCAATCCACAGCCCCCACTCTTGCCTGTCTTATGCTGATGGCCTCCTATTTCTATATGTGACCCAATGTCCGATGCTGCAGAGTTCTGAGGCGCACTGGTGCTTTATAAGTGAAGCTTGGATTGCACAATTACTGGACCGTTGCATCCCAGCATCTCACATGCGATACAGTCTCGGCAGGCTTAGGAGAGCTGCAGCATGGGTCAGGTCATGCCAGGGTCGGATCTAGACTTTTCTTTTAGGGGGGGCGGTTTACGGTTTAATCTTGACCCCTCCCCTCTCCAGTCCTGACTCCTCCCCTCTCTCGTCTTGACTCCACCCCTCTCATCTTGACCCCTCCCATCTTGACTCCTCCCCTCTCCCGTCCAAATTCATCCATCACACAAATAGGTATAATTGCAGGTAAAGGATTTGTTAGTGGATGTTAGGTATAATAATCACTTCTACAACACATCAAAGCAAAGTTGCCCAATATGACATCTATCCAAATCCCTCCTTATGTTCATCATAATGTATGACACGTCATGTACAATTGTGATACCTACAGTATAAAAAGTTATAATCCCCTAATATTGGGGTATAGCAAAAGAAAATTAAATATAAACAAAATGTCTGGAGTAATTATTTGCAGCTATTTCTCATCTTAATATGAGGTACTGATATAGAGACAGTCAATCATCAAGGTTTATATGTCAACGTCGTTATGAAATACAGTATTATCATAAACCTTGATGATTGACTGAATCTATATAAGCGCATTATATTAAAATGAGAAACAGTAACAATGTGATAATACCTATAATTCCTTTCTTTGGGATACTAGCAACTTTTATGGATACAAATGGTAACAACTGGCATTTTATGTGTTACTGAACCAGGAAGGGAAGACACATTATAATACCCTGTTATATTATTATAATAAGGGGAACTGCTGAATAGTACCAAGGGGATTTTAGGCACAGAGTCTTGGGGGGTTAGACCAATTATTTGATAATCCCACACAGTACTCAACACTTGCCAACCCTAATAGATGAATTCCACATTTGTAATTGTCCAATAATGGAGTTTGAGACTAACCAGGATTAAGTGAGAGTACGTAATACTCGCAGGAGTTCACCTGTAGATTAAAATCCCTTTTGCATCTATGTGCCACATAGGTTTGGGAAATCCCCCCACCACCCTTTTTTTTCCAGAAAAATGTTGCAAGTATACCATAGTTATCTGATTGATACAATTAATTTAAGGAATTATAGGTATTATCACATTGTTGTATAGAATTTAGCCAGTGCTACTGCATATGTAGGTTGTTCATAAATATACCACTTCAGATACAGCGGATGTCATACTTCTTATTAGGCTCATTCAGCTATCTCCAATGAAAGGGATAAGCAAATATAGTGAAGTACTGTTTAATAATTGTAAATTTCAGCCAAACCTGAGCCTGCACCAGTGGGAGAACCCAGGACTTGCACTGTTTCAAGTGCATTCTGAACTGCTTAAATAACAGTTCATGTCTAGCTGGAATTGTCAAAATTTGGCCACTTGGAAATACATGTGATCTGTGTGGAGTTTATATGTTTTCGTTTTTCTCATATTAAATCTTACAATTATTAAACAGTGTTTCACTATAATTGCTTATCTCTTACATTTTGGGTATATCTGAATGAGCCTAATAAGAAGTATACTGTGAGATATGACATCTGCTGTATCTGAAGTGGTATATTTATGAATGACCTACATACTGTATGCAGTAGCGCTGGATAACTTCTATTCAACCTTTTTTGGCACATATTTGGTGAAGATGTGAGGATACCTTTAAGTAAAATATTGAGCTCACCGAGCTGCTTTTTTTCTGCTTGTGCGCACTGCTAGGATTGTCTATTTTATAAATCTATTATCAGATTGTTAATGTTTCTCATGTTAATATGAGGTGCTGATATAGAATAAGTCAATCATAATTAATCCAGACATTCTGCTTTAATTTAATATTTTTTTGCTATACCCCAATATTAGGGAATTACAACTTTGTATACTGTAGGTATCACAACTGTACAGGACGTGTCATAAATTATGATGAACATATAGATGGTATAATAGAGGGCCATCAAAATACGGCATTTGTGGCAACAGTAGTGACAAGACATTGGGCATAATTCAAACTTGATCGTAGCCATGCAGCTACGATCAGTTACTCAGACATGCGGGGGGGGGGGGGGGGGGGACCCAGCACAAGGCTAGTCCGCCCCGCATGTCTGACTCCCCACCGTACAAGTTCAAAACCATCGCACAGCGGCAATGCTTTTGTACTTGATGAGTAGCTCCCTACCAGCGCAGCTCCTGCGCACAGGCAGGGAGCTACTAGTCACTGACCGGGTCACAGCGGCTGCGTGTGACGTCACGCAGCAGCCTGCCCCCCGCACGGTCCGGGCACACCTGCGTTGCCTGGACCGCACCCCTAAAAAGGCAGCAAAACGCCACCGGCCCGCACCCTCCTGCCCAGCGTCCGCCTCTGCCTGGCAGGGCTAAGATGGCCGTCGGCTGTCTGGCATGCACCAGCGTATATGTGCAGTTCAAACCTGAACGGCTGCTGTGAGAAAATGCACAGCAGTGATCAGGTGTGAATTAGGCCCCTTGTCTGTAATGACATCAGTTATAAGAGAGTGAGGCTCCCGAGGACGCACCATATCAAGCAATTGAAATATTTCTAGGGATTTGGATAGATGTTATATTGGGGGACTTTGATTTGATGTGTTGTAGAAGTGATTATTATACCAAACACCCACTAACAAATCCTTTACCTGCTTATCTTGCAATATATCCCTACCAGCTATTAGGGTGCCATTTATAATCAAGGGATCTCTCCCACTGATATATAAACTGATGCACATTATAGGACCAATGCTATACAGGAACTTGAAGACGTTAATACTCATTTGTGAGGCTATAGTGAGGGCACCTTGTAGGGGAATTACACGGTGAGGACAATTCCGAGTTGATACCTTGTAGAAGGAGTATGGTGTTATGAGAAAGTAACCAAATAGAGGACAGATTAGCATACACCATATTTCTTGTATAGCATTTTTATACACATTTTCTGTACTTTTACACGCATCTCTCTATTATTTTAGTATTTCACTGACAGGACATGATATGTAATGTTTAATATTATGAAATACAAGGAATATTTTAAAACCTATAAGTGCATCTACTACAGACATCCTCTGTTCTACTGTATCGCACATATGTGAGACTCAACCTGTAATACCCTGCCTAGGGAATATGGCAAGAAGATCTCTTACTGGCTGGTTCCTCTGCAACAGGCTGGTAAGATGGTCCCTTTTCCACAGGCTGGTCAATGGTACAGATTGGCAGGAAAGTCCCTCTGGCTGGTCTCTGGGTGCAGGAATGCAGCATGCTCTCAGTGTGGAAAAAAGTAAACACACTATAGTATACTGTTTCTATTAGCCCACTAGCCTGTCTTATAAGTGAAGCCACGCCCCCAACACACAGCCACTTCCTGGATCTGTTATCAGCAAGGAGACGCTGGGGAGATGAAAGCAGTCTCAATCAACAAACTATGTTGATTGATTAACTGCCGTGCAGGCCAAAAGGGTGAGTGAGGAGGAAGGGGCACCCGCTGTGAGCTGCTGCGACTCACACCACTGACTATAGCTGACTGACTATAGCTGACGGCCAGCTGAGATAGGAAGGGGTTAAGGAGCAGGACTTCACAGACAGATTGTCTGTAGGCAGAAGTGTGCTAGGGGGGGCGATCGCCCCCACCGCCCCCCTCTGTATCCGTGCCTGGGTCATGCTTTGTACCATGCATCTGTTCAGTAGCGGTTGGGGGGCCTTGCTATACACAGTGGCATTACACAGCCACACTACTGTATTGACTGCATTTGTGTTCTCTAGCCAGGGACAAACTGGGGCATGTTCAGGCCCTGGTATTATACGCGCGCCAGTGTCTATGGTGTGCAGGGAAAGGGGGGTGTGGCCACACATATATTCCAGATGGGTGTGGTATAATAGATAGACAGTGTCTAGTTAGACAGTCAGTAGATAGACACCATATGTTAGACAGACATTAGGACGACAAGGTCAACATGTAAAAGGCAGACAGTACAAAATGTCAACATGGTCAAAAGGTCGACAGGTTCAAAAATGTCGACATGAAAATGGCCGACATAAAAAAAGGTAGACACCATGTTTTTTTTTTTTCATTTTTGTGGTTTGTGTGGATAGTTTTGTCATCTGGGACCCCCAATTGTAGAAAGACATACGCTCGCCACAAGGTTTATAACCAACTGAATGCCGACATGGATAGAGAAGGTATGAAATAGTCCAAAAACATGTTACATTTTAAAAAAACATTTGTCTATCTTTTTTACGTTGACCATTTTCATGTCAAACTTTTGACCCTGTCGATTTTTTGTACTGTCGACCTGTTTCATGTCGACCTTTTGACCCTCTCGACCTAATGTCTGTCTAACATATGGTGTCTATCTATTGACTGTCTACCTAGACACTGTCTATCACCCGGATACCGTCCCGGATAGCCAGTCTGGCCCTGTCTACAGCCATGCACCGTGCTCCCTCTAAAGTTGTTTACTTATGTTGCCCAGGGATATGACACAGTGCTGCTCTGTAGAGGGGTGCAGTATGAGTGGTCGGCGGCCGGGATCGCGGGGGCCAGCATACCGGCGCCGGGATCCCGACCGCCGGCATACCGACAGCTGGGCGAGCGCTAATGAGCCCCTTGCGGGCTCGCTACGCGCGCCATTCTATTTATTCTCCCTCCAGGGGGTCATGGACCCCTAAGAGGGAGAATATTTGTCGGCAGGCGGGATCCCGGTGCCGGAACTCTGGTCACCGGGATCCCGGCCGGCGGCATACTGAAGACCACCCCTGTAGAGTGCTGCAGTACGCTTAGCAGAACTGTATCATAGTACGTTATAGAAGTGCCATCACATCTTCTTATAGGCAATCGGTGACGACGTAGAGATGACAGATCCTACAAACTACAGTTTCTACATCTTCACAGCCAGAAGCTGTACAGAGGAGCACCCAGCAGTCAGCGACCGTAGCTGGGCAGCAATTAATGGCTTTCACCAGCAATTGTCAACTATGGGGCCGCAGGTCTGAGGCAGGGGGCCCACCTGCAGATGCCGCATGTCTGTCTATCGCCGCTTCCTGTGGAATGCAGTCTGGGATATGGATGGGGGACGAGAAAACAGAGACAAATGTTTGGGAAGCATGCATACAAAACTAGGCTCTCGGGTTAACGGTGTGGTTACATGCGTGACAATAGCAACTTTTGTGATACATGATGTCGGAATCGACTTGTGGTAAATGTGGGACACAGAATTTTTAAAACACATTTCAGGAAGCCTCATAATGAAGAAGGTTGAGAAATCCTGGATTATTCTGCGCCAATATGTAAATCTGGAAAGAAGGGTGGGATTGTGAAAATGAATTCAATAGAAAATGCCTTTAAGTGACCAGTAAAATGTATTTGTTTTTCTCCATCAAGAAACGTATACTCTGTGTGAGTAGAAGCTGCCACACTGCTCACTAGGCTTAATAGAATATATACATAATCAATAGGCTGCGATGGAACAGTGCCACCTAGTGGTTAGAGTATTACTCATAAAAAGATAACAGTGACTGTATAACAACTCTTTTATTGTAGTTGTACCAAGGGGGTCATTCCGAGTTGATCGCTCGCTAGCAGTTTTTAGCAGCCGTGCAAATGCATTGTCACCGCCCACCGGGGCGTGTATTTTCGCTTTGCAGAAGTGCGAACGCCTGTGCAGCAGAGTGCCTGCAAAATCTTTTTGTGCAAAACAAGACCAGCCCTGTAGTTACTCTTCGTGTGCGTTGAATCTAACAACGGAGGGACGGCTTTTGACGTCACACACCCTCCCAGCGAACGCCCAGCCACGCCTGCATTTTTCTAAGCACTCCCAGAAAACAGCCAGTTGACACCCTGAAACGCCCTTCCTGCGTTCGGCCGTGCAACTGATATGTTCGTTGCACTCTGTGCAAACCCATGATGCTCATTGTACCCGTACGACGCGCCTGCGCATTGCGGTGCATACGCGTGCGCAGAAATGCAGATTTTTAGCCTGATCGCTGTGCTGCGAACAACGGCAGCTAGCGATCAACTCGGAATGACCCCCCTAGTACAGCTAGTTTTGTTTGTGCCAACATAACTACACCCTAGTTATTAACAAACCACTAGGCAACATCTAATTGTCATAGGCAAAATGATTGGCAGAGGATTTGCTAGAGCTTGTAAAGCAAAGGAAAAATCTACAGGATACGGTAATCAGGGACCACCTTTATATGAGTTGGGAAATTCTTGCATCAAGATTATTATAATTAAACTAGGTGATTCATCGCGCCCTGCGGGCGCTCTTCACACCGTCGTAAGGGGCTACACCCCCTTAACCCTTGCACGCCCATTTATTATATGGAGTATTACCTCCAATATTAATTGTGTGAGTGGTTAAATATTGCATGGACAAAGGGCCTGCGATGGTTAAGGGGTCGAAGCCCCTTGTAACGGCTTGAACAGCGCATGCAGGGCCTGATGAATGACCTAGTAGGTGCTGTGGTTGGAGGAGTGGCGGGGGAGACGCGGATTGGGTCCAGGGGTGCCGCGGGTGGGGGAGGGTGCATGGGTGTCGTGAGTGGGGGAGGAGCGGTTTCGTGGATGCCGCGGGTGGGTGCGGTGGTGCTTTGGGTGGGGGAGGGGTCCGGAGCCACCACGTGTGCTGGAGGGGCGGGTGTGGGGGTGCCACTGATGGGGCCCGGAGGTACTTTGAGTGGGGGAGGGGCAGGTAATGCTTCTTCTCCTGGGAGCAGTGTCTACTTCCCTGTAATGCGGCGTGTTGGGACACCGGTGCTAACAATAGTGACTGGCTGGCAGAACTGACTGACTCACTGAATCAATGTAAAAGGTGAGAGTGCTGTGCAGTGTCAGTGACACTGCACACCCACTGCACTGCACAGCACTGTCACCTTTTACATTGATTCAGCGTCCAGACATTACCCTCCGCGATATCACCCACTCTATCCATTACAGTAGCCATCTCGGGGCTTCCAGGTGCTGTGTTGCAGAGTCAGGGCCTCTGGGGAAATGGACGCGGTTGTGGCGGGGAGGCACTTCTGTGACATCACACGCAGAGGAGACTCTGGGGCTCAGAGAGTATGCGGCGCAGGGAGGGCTATGAAAGCCTTCCGCTACGCCGCTTTCATACACATCTCTGCCGGTGGCCGCAGCAGCTTTTGTTCCACCTGCGGCGCGGCTAGGCAGTGAGGTTTGTTGATGTCGGAGGGGGCAGGCGGACTGGCAGCAGGACATAGGGGGTCATTCCCAGTTGATTGCTCGCTAGCTACTTTTTGCAGCCGTGCGAACGCATAGTCACCGCCCACTGGGGAGTGTATATTTGCTGAGCAAGGGTGCGATCGCATGTGCAGCCGAGCGGTACAAAAATAGTTTGTGCAGTTTCTGTGTAGCTCAGAACTTACTCAGCCCTTGCGATCACATCAGCCTGTCCGATTAAGTTCTGTATGCATGACTGCTGCATGTAGTGTCCGTTCTTGTTGCCCGCCACCAAGCTAACTTTAATAAATAAATATTGTCTAAATATCAAATTGAAGCCAAGGAATGGCTTCCGACACCACTCGGAATTCCGGCGCCGGAACACCGATCGCGAAGGTAAATATCGGGGTCACTATTAGGGTTAGGGCCTGGAGGGGGGGTTGGTCGCCGTGGCCACCACACCCCGAGTCTTAGTCCTAGCCGCCACCCGCAGAGTCTTCCCTAGCCACCCCCCACCCCCCTTGAATCTTAGCCACATGTGGGGCACAGTGACATAACAAGGTGACTGCAGACGTACGAAGCCGGGGGATCCGGTCTTTAGGTTGACATTATTGGTCAACATGCATTAGATCGACACGGTCACTAGGTTGACATGTAAACGTTCGGCATGGAAAAAGATCAACGTGAGTTTTTCACATACTTTATTCATATTTTGTAATTTTTCATACTTTACGATCCACGTGGACTACGATTGGGAATAGTAGCTTGCCCGAAGCACAGCAAGCGAAACGAGCGCTAATTGGAGTTCCCGGTCACTTTACGAAGAAAACGACACAAAACCCCCCAGAAACCCTCCCCAAAGCCCTCATGTCGGCCTTTTTCCACGTCGACTTTGTTGAAGTCTACCAAATGACTGCGTCTACCTATTCCATGTGTCAACCTAGCCGCTGTCGATCAATAGTGGTCGACCTAATGAGTTACTGTCAACCCTATGATCCACACCCTATCTGGGATACGTACAGACAGCTGGAGTGACAGCATGACACAGATAAACAGCGACTTCCACCCGCAGTAAGTAGAAGAATGCTTCTGGTGTATACAGCCGCTGCCAGCGCCTCATCTGTGCGAGCGGAGGAGATATGTAATTATGTCATTACATTTCCTAAGCAGCCACGGGTCACAGGTTTCGCCTCAGGGAGATGTACGTACATGGAATCTGGTGAGAGGCTAACCGCAAACGTTACTGAGGTTTTACTGTTGCTACTTATTACCGAACCCACAAAAGGTTTTTGGTGTATAATGAGGGACTGGGAAACTTCTGTAATGGGAATCTTCTGTGTAGACCTCTCATGACCAGGGCTAAATGAGCATCATATGGAAAACAAATTATTTGGTAAAAAAACAAACAAACAAAAAAAACACGTATTCCTATAGAAGGAGATTTCTGACTGAGAATAGTTATTGCAAAGTGAAGCTATCCGGCCGTGCTGCCATTTGTCATGACTGTTAGTAACGGGGCACAGTTCCGTCACTGGGCTTGATTCCGAAGCAGTCGCAAGTCGGCCATTGAACGCAAATCGGTCGATGTTTCTTACTGGGCCAGCGTATGAGCCGCAGAGCGCACGCAAAGCGAGTGAATTGCTGTAGCGGTTACACCAAGGAATTAATCGCAGAGTAAGTGAAAGGAAGGTGGTAACGGGGAGTGATCGGCCAAACATAGGCATGTCATGGCCGTTCAGACGGCGTTTTCTGGGCGTGCTTAAATTACCAGTTGCGATCTTACATGCTACTGGAGAGCTCTCTGCGTCCCGGGAGAGCAGCTCAGCCTGAGGCACTCGGACTCTGCCACATGACCCGATTTGACACTACAGTATATATTGTGGCAAAAGGAATAGTGTGCTGCAGAGTTAAAAAAAAATGTGTCTGACCTGTATGTTGATTTCAGTGTTTCTCCCTGCAGCCTAGCATGGCTGAAGGCATGTAACTGATCAAATCAGAGCAGCTCCCTTTTAAAGGCAAGGTGGAAGTGTCATTTGACGGTCAGTCTGGGAGGAGAAGTCTAGGGTATATAAGGTCTGTCAGGGCCATTTGTCAGGATGACCAACGCCGGGAAAGCTGCCGGTAACTAGGGAGTAGATTTCTGTTATACCCCTTTTCCACTAGCTCCTTAAAACACGGGTAAGTGCGCAGGGGCGCACATTTACCTGTGTTTTTCCCTAGTGGAAACGGGTCTCCCGGCAAATTCCCGGATCAAGTGATCCGGGAATCCTACCCGGGTAGCTAGCCGGGTTGAACACGTGTTCAACCCGGCTAGCTGTCTAGTGTGAACGGTTGCCATGTGGAGGCGACACGGCTCCCGTTCACAGTGTATAGGGAGGGCGGCGCTGGGAGATCATGTGATCTCCCAGCACCGCCCCTGCCGCAACATGCCGGGTTGGTAAGCGCTGCTGAAAGGGAGTTGTAGCACGGGTTTCAGCCGTGTCGGGCGACACGGCTGCGACCCGTGCTATAGTGGAAAAGGGGTATAAGTAACATGGCCATGGACATTTCATTATGTAGTGGTTACTGGTCTGCAGTCATCCTAACAGAATACAACCGTTGTGAAGAAGTCCAGAGTCAGTGTGTGCCTCCATCACACAGCTCCTTTTCCCCCGGACACGTGATGTCACACAAAGGGGCGGGGCTGCAGCAGGAGAAGGTGAAGAGCTGCTTTGACGTTCCAGGTGGCCCTGCAGGGTACGTGCCCAGAGTGTCCTTTGGAAGCCACGAGCAGGACTGTAACAGCTCTGCTGGCTGTGGCACCTTGCTAGCTATATGCAGGAGGCGTGGAGCATCAACAGTGCCATTTCCAAGGCGACGGTACCACTCCCCCTCCCCCCCATGGCCCTACTAACTATTGGTTCAGGTCAGTGACCTTGCGGTGGTGCCTATAGACGCATTGGCATTCTGTTAGTATTTGGATTGTGTACCACGTATAGCATACTTCCAGTCCCAACTGTCCCGATTTTCACAGGACAGTCCCTTTTTTTTGGGACTGTCCCACCTGCAGGCCGCAGTGTCCCGCGGTGGTGGTGGTGGGGGGTAGTTGGGAATCTCCTGTCACTCACCGCTCTGTTGTAGAGCAGCGGTGGATAAACCTGTGCGCATGCGCACACAGAGTCTATTCACAGAGACAGAGGGACTGGGGGAATGCCAGCAGTTCACAGAACGCTGGCCATGCACCCACAGTGATGGGAAACAGGGCGTGGCTCGCGATTGCGGCATTACAGTGAAACCACACCCCATTTTCTGAGGTCACGCCCCTTCTTGAAAGCTGGGAGGTATGCGTATAGACTGGTGCTAGTCTGCACTGATGTCGATGAGGACTAACATAGCGTATGGATAGAACGTGGGTGCACCACCAAGATGCGTTCAGCTCTGTATATGGCAAATATAAGCAATGAATAACGTGTACGCAATGTGGGACTGCCTATGGGTGGTTTCTGGTCATATCAGGCCCATTGTAATCACCGGAATCTTATTAATTCCTCCTCTCCGGGATGCTGGTACCTGTGCTGACCTACTTTCTTAATGTTCCCTCCGGGAGATTTCAGCGAGTGCTGTCAAGGTGGGAGGTACAGGGTCGTGTCATTGTGGCCGCGCCCCCACTGTACAACAGCACAATTAGCAGCACTGTGCAGCAGAGGGCGGAGCCACGATGAGCCAGTGTCACCAAACCCCTATTTCACTGGGGAAGTGGGCGGGATCTAGGAGGCTGGTGGACTCTCTGGACTCTCCTGGGAATCCGGAAGAGCTTCCCAATAATCATGAGTCTCTTGAAAAGTCTGGGACAATAGGCAGGTATACTGCTACCTCTTTCACTTGCACTTAAATTCTGATATCCTCAGGCAGAGATGTCAGTAACTATGCTGTCAGCAAATTTCAAGGGTTGACATCTTGAAAAATTGATCTGAGCGCACGCGCGCACACACACACACACACACACACACACACACACACATTCCAGACCAATCACACAAAGAAAGGAAGAAATGCAAATGTTTCTGTGTGAGCACTTTCAAAGTGTAATATATATACAGGATCATGATGCAGTTGTGGCCTGCTAACAGCAGAGTCCCTGCTCCTTAGAGAAGAAATCACAGCAATAACTAGACAATGACATAATGGAATACATATATCATAATAAGCATATATCGTGACATGTATCGGACGTGTCTTGCACCAGTCAGCACCTAAAGAGTGGAGTCTCGGCCACAGTGCAGGGTAACCACTCACTCCAGCCGGCTGCATTGTCACAGGCAGTAAGCCCTTGTTTACAGCTGGATGTCATAATAACATTTGTCTGGCAATGTCTCACGGGCTGGTGCTGCTGCGCTTACTCATAGAGATAAAAGGTTCCTTTTTATAGGGTCTCACTGATTCATCCAGCGCTATTTCCTCTGTACTGGAAGAATCAGGATGCTGCTGCTGCTGCTGTCAGGTGCTATTATTACTCTCCCAGACACACGGACCCTACTCAGCGCGTTTCACTTGTTTTCCATGGACCTTTCCTGCTTTGCATGATAACCTTGAGATGCGACCATGAAATCCTTCTGGGTTATCACTTTCACTTGTGAGAGAACAATGACCTTGTACCCTTCCCTGTGCTCTGTACGCTACTACTTATAAATGACTGTATTTCCTCACCAGCTAACGAGTAACGTAACAAGGGTCTCATCCTGTCTGATAGAAAACATATAACCACCCATTACATGGAAATATAATAGGTCTGCACTCAGCTAGTCCCATATTATGCTGGGTACCAGCTGCATGGCAATATAAAGGCACCAGTGGCGCAAGTAGAAATATTTTCTTAGTGGTACTGAGTGCCAAAAAATGGGCGTGGTCATGTGTTGTGATGGGACGTGGTCACACGCCACTAGTGGGAGTGGCTACATGACACTAGCGGCGTGGTCACATGACACAGTCCCTTTACTTTGCACTCTGGAGGCAAGGCTAGAAACATATAGTACTGCCTCCAGTATAACAGGAATATATAGTAATGCCCCCAATTTAATAACAATATACAGTAATGCCTCCATTATAACAGGAAAATATACTGTAGTAGTGCCCCTGGTATAATAGATATATATAGTATTGCCCTCATAATAATAGAAATATATAGTAGCATCCACATTACAATAGAAATATAGAGTAATGACCCATAATAATACAAATATATAGTAATGTCCACATTATATTAGAAATGAATTACCCCACACAGTGAAGCCAGAGAAGAACAAAAGCTGCTCAGTGACGATTCGTCACACGAGCCGAGTGAATGGAAACAGCTGCACTACTACTCCCAGCAAGGGACACTGCGGGAATTCAGGCTCCACTCTTCACGCCAGCCACAGCTGCCAGAGAAGGAAGCGTGATATGACGTCATGACGTCACCACTGCGCTCCCAGTAACCCTGACAAAGTGGGAGGCTCCGTCATACTGCCAAGTTCCATGGTCTTGTTGCTTTGTGGTGCATTATATGGCGGTCACGGATGCACAGTGTGTGGCAGGTGGTACTGAGTACCCGCTGCCAAATTCTTAAGGGTACTCCGTACCCGAGCGTACCCGCATACTTGCACCACTGAAAGGCGCTATATACAAGACCGTCATGATCAAAACATTTAACCTTGCATGTAGCTACAGGAGTCGAGGGTTGTTTGCAAGCCCTACACTGACACCTGTGCTTCAGACACCATTAAATTGCAGTTAAAATCAAGTGCACTAACCTCCCAGATATAGAGGCTGACATGTTAGCAAGAACTGCTTTGTAAACTGAAAAGGCCTTATATATAGGAATATATACTTTTTACCTGCGGGCGGGATTCCGGCTCACCACAGGTTATATTCTCCCTCTTTGGGTGTTGTGGACAGAGAGAGAAAAGCCTGTGGTGCCGGTATTCTGGCGATGGCATTTCACCGCCTTTCGGGATTCCAGCGACGGCATTGTGACCACCAGGATCCCGACAGGCGGTCCTGTGATTGCCTCCTCTTATATAGGCTTGATCAAAATAATTGAACTATTACCCCATACTTTTGTTTTGCTAGATACACACAGAATTGCATTATGAATTTATGATACATTGGGCGGGATGTACTAATCATCGCATCCGCGACGCAGTACGTGCCGCCACTTACCACGTACATTGCCTTTTGCAGTGTGTGAACTTCCGGGTTTAGGACACGGTAGTCTGTCTGCGCATGCAACAAGTGATGCGGCGGCAACGAGGGTGTTTGGAGGGATCCAATTATGAAAAGTAGCCCATATGCTTCTGCTGGGTAACAGCACCCAAGGATGGCATTACCCACCGGCTCAAAGCTCCGGAATGCATCGCAATCTGGAGCTTGGAACATGTGGAAATGCAGTAATAACCCCGAAAATTGGATTTTCTGGGTTTTTATTACATTTTAGGCTTTCGTACATCCCGCCCATTATAGCTTTCTATTTTACAGTGTGGGCCAGATATAGTAATTACTGTTACCTTGAAATAGGTTATCAGTGTAAACAATGTGAATTTTCATGATTATTAGGGAACTTGTTATTACATAAGCAGCAATAACCCAATTAGGTAATATCAGCATTGTTTTGCAACGTAGTTATGGTTGTCATGGTGACCATGGAAACGTTGCACAATTAGAGGCGTAGGCTTTTACCTTTTTTTTTTTAGTCTGCATTGAATTGTTGAGTAAGACCTGTTCATATACAGCAATATGTCTAACAGCAGCTGTTTCTATATGAAAGCACACAAGACCGCATGCACAAACATAAATCTATATTAGATATTGGATTTGTATATCAAATTCCCCAAGTCTAAAAAATATGGGGTGTAATTCAGACCTGATCGCTGGGCAGCGATTTTTGCACTGCTGCGATCAGATAGTCACCGCCTACAGGTGGAGTGTATTTTCGCTGTGCAAGTGTGCGAACGCATGTGTAGCAGAGCTGCACAAACAGATTTTGTGCAGTCATTGCGCAGCCCAGAACTTACTCGGTCGCTGCGATCACATCAGACTGTTCAGGACCGGATTTGACGTCAGACACCCGCCCTGCAAACGATTGGTTCTGCCTGTGTTTTTCCAGACACCCCCTGAAAACGGTCTGTTGCCACCCACAAGCGCCCTCTTCCCGTCAATCTCCTTGCGATCGCCGGTGCGGTCGGAATTTTTCGTACCATCCCGTCGCTGAACGTCGATACCCGTTGCTGCGGACCATTGCACCTGCGCATTGCGGTGCATACGCATGCGCAGTTCAGATCTGATCGCAGGCTGTGAGAAAAACGCAGCCTAGCAATCAGGTCTGAATCTGACCAATAATGGGGGTCATTCCGAGTTGATCGCTCGTTGCCGATTTTCTCAACGGAATGATTAAGGCATGCGCATGTGCATGGTACGCATTGCGCATGCGCTAAGTATTTTAGCACAAAACTTAGTAGATTTACTCACGTCCGAACGAAGAATTCTCATCGTTGAAGTGATCAGAGTGTGATTGACAGGAAGTGGGTGTTTCTGGGTGGAAACTGGCCGTTTTCTGGTTGTGTGCGGAAAAACGCAGGCGTGCCAGGATAAAAAGCGGCAGTGTCTGGAGTAACGGGGGAGTGACTGGGCGAACGCAGGGCGTGTTTGTGACGTCAAACCAGGAACGAAACGGCCTGAGCTGATCGCAGTGTAGGAGTAAGTCTCGAGCTACTCAGAAACTGCTAAGAATTCTCTATTCGCAATTCTGCTAATCTTTCGTTCGCAATTCTGCTAAGCTAAGATACACTCCCAGAGGGCGGCGGCCTAGCGTGTGCAATGCTGCTAAAAGCAGCTAGCGAACGAACAACTCGGAATGACCCCCAATGTTGGATGATTTTCATCAATAAATGATTGAAAACGTACACCCTTTTGTGTCATTTTTTGGCTTCCTCTTTATCTAATTTTATATTGTTTATGACGATCTGGCCACATTTAAGGTCAAATTTACGAAGAAATTCAGTAGATCCTGGAGGATTCACTTACTTTCCGGCATTATTGTATATAAGCTGTATGTTTAGTATGTATACGTGATAAATGTGTGTTTGTATTTATGTGTGTGTATTGTTTTGAAATAATAATAGTTTATTCTGAATAAACACTTAAAATAATTATTTTTGTTTGAAATCAGAATTATGCATTTCCATCATCTTATCTATTTTTTATTAGAAGATCGAAAGTTATTTTAAGTAGGTTTATAAAATTATACTGATTTTCCCTACTCAGTGCATTTAGAGCTAAACCCCATATCTAGCTGTTGCGTCACAGTGTTGGAGACGGGTTGGGGGCTTGGGATACTGACCCCGGGATCCTGGCAGCAGAATGCCGGCGGGGGGAGGGCAATAATGCCCCTTGCGGCCTCGCTGCGCTCGCCACAGGTTCTATTCCCACTCTATGGGTGTCGTGGACACCCATGAATAGGAATAGTGCCTGTGGGTCGGCATTCTGTGTGCCGGCATTGTGATTGGCCGGGATCCCGGCGTCGGCATGGTGACCGCCGGGATCCCGAGCGCTGGTCACATGACCGGATCCCTTGGAGACAGTTGGTGAGACTTACTGTGAGTAGGAGACAGACTGAGGGGTATATTTACTAAAGCTTCTACAAATAAAAAGTGGTGGTTACCCATAGCAACCAATCATATTCTGTCTACCATTTTCTAGGATGCAATAGAGAAATGATAGACAGAATCTAATTGGTTGCTATTGGCAACATCACCACTTTTATTTTTTTAGAAGCTGTAGTAAATTTACCCCTTAGCGTGAGTATATTTTGAAAGCTGGTGGATTTCAGGAAGTGAGACTGATGATGGTGCATGTAAGGGGCACACCCATTGCAGAATGCCGGGAATACAGAACAGATAGACATGAGGCAAGCTAAACAACCATTGACATTGTATTGCCATTTATGTTGTTTCCAAAATTGACCAAAATATCAAATAATTCCACTTCCATCAGTTGTCCTTATTAGTAAAAGAGCGGTGGCGGCCTTTACTTCCAACGCAAGCAGAGACCAAAGGCGGCAACCAGCAATGACTCAATTTACCTACATATAAGAGAACTACAAAGCGTAACCTGCTGAGAGGCAGGATCAGACGTCCTCCTTAAGCCGACTTGATAGACAAGGCCTCTCTGTCGGGAACCAAGGAGCTGAAATAGGACCAAGAGCTGGACATCTACCAAACCTCCCTGGTCTATGCACCCAGCATGAGAGGCTTTGTAGAGTTTAAAGAGAATTTAATTGCCCCATTCTCTTCACACTACAAGACACAATGAGTTAGTTTAAGCTGATGAGCAGTAGACACGTCAACACCGTTCACCATTCCTCACGTCATAAACACCGTCACGGGCACCCGGCGATTCTGCAGAAATCTGATGCTCCGAGTGCGTGCCCGGGATATTTCATGTGGACTCCTCACCTTTAGTTTCCCACCTTCCTGTTATGTCCGTTTTTCTTCGCACTTTTTTTAAGGTTCATCTTGAGCCAGAACCTGCAGGAAGTTGTTTTCATCACCGGCTACAATACTGCATGCCGCTCTTTACTGGCTGAACATGTCTGGGGTAGAGGCCTGGGCCAAAGTTATCCTTGGCCGTACTTTGCAGAGGTATAACAAGGAAAAACTCTCCTCTAGTTTTGGACATTTGGACTATTTGCAGGATTCATTTTGAATCACATACCTCTAAGGGCCACCAAGCATCGTATACAATATATAGGCATCTCCTCATTTTGTAACAAATCTCTGTTCCCGGAACATGGGATATTGTAGTAGTTGATTTATTGAG
Organism: Pseudophryne corroboree; assembly: GCF_028390025.1. Lineage (NCBI taxonomy): Eukaryota > Metazoa > Chordata > Amphibia > Anura > Myobatrachidae > Pseudophryne > Pseudophryne corroboree. Next base: position 18,926,033 of record NC_086455.1, read on the forward strand.
CACTTGTTATTTGGTGGAGTCCAGTGCTTCTCAGCGTCTTTCTGTTTTTGCCTTTCTCTAGGCCAAGCACGTGGCGCCCAGAGCAGTAAGGGACGTGAAGATTAGATAGTTAAATATGTATTAACCATAAAGCTAATAACAGCAAATCAGAAAATGGTTTATATGTGCAGAACCTTACGTAGAAACATAGAATGTGACGGCAGATAAGAACCACTTGGCCCATCTAGTCTGGCCTTTTATTTTACCATATTTTTTTATCTCAAACCTTATTTGATCCTTATTCCTGTGTAATGATATCCTTATGTCTATCCCATGCATGTTTAAATTGCTCTACAGTCTTAGCCTCTACCACCTCTGATGGAAGGCTATTCCACTTGTCCACTACCCTTTCTGTGAAGTAATTTTTCCTCAAATTTCCCCTGAACCTCCCCCCTACAGTCTCAGTGCATGTCCTCATGTCCTATTGCTTCTCTTCATTTGGAGAATGTTTCCCTCCTGGACTTTGTTAAAACCGTTGATATATTTGAAAGTTTCTATTATGTTCCCTCTTTCCCTTCTCTGCTCCAAACTATACATATTGAGATTTCTTAGTCTTTCTGGGTATGTTGTGTGATGTAGGCCATGCACCATTTTAGTTGCCCTTCTTTGTACAGTCTCCAATGCATTAATATCCTTTTGAAGATATGGCCTCCAGAATTGGACACAGTATTCTAGATGAGGCCGTACCAATGACCTATACAGTGGCATTATTACTTCTTTCTGCTGCTGGTTCCTCTCCCAATGCACCAAGCATCTGACTAGCCTTCCTCATTGCCTTGTTACATTGCTTACCTGCCTTTAAGTCACCTAAAATAGTGACTCCTTGATCCCTTTTCTCCTCAGTAGTTTCCAGTATAGTGCCATTAATACTATATTTAGCCTTTGGATTTTTGAGACCCAAGTGCATGATTTTGCATTTTTTGGCATTAAACTGTAATTGCCAGACTCTTGACCATTCCTCTAGTCTACCGAGATCCCCAATCATTTGTTTTACCCCACCTGGTGTATCTACCCTGTTGCATACCTTTGTATCATGTCCTCTAACACTGGCATTATGGGGGAAAATTGTTGGTGCTCCCATGTTTTGGGCACAGGGTCACGTCATGGTTGGGTGTGGCTAGTTGGGTTGACAGTAACTAGGTCGATCATTATTGGTCGACAGTGACTAATTCGACAGTCTCATTAGGTCGACATGGATGCGGTCTACATAGAAATGAGTCGACATGAGTTTTTTTATTTTTTGTGGGTGTCGTTTTCTTTGTAAAGTGACCGGGAACCCCAATTAGTGCACTGTGTCGCCTCGTATGGCTCGCTTCTCTCGCCATGCTCCGGGCAAGGTGCCTCACTCCGCTACCATTACGCTCGACACATGTTACCGTTCCCAGTTGTAGTCCACGTGGATCGTAAAGTATGAAAAAGTAAAAAAAATGAAAAAAATAATGTGAAAAAGTCATGTCGACCTTTTCATCTGTAGACCTTTGCCATGTCAACCTAATGACCACGTCGACCTAATGCATGTCGACCAATAGTAGTTGACCTAATGAGTGTCGACCTAAGTGTTGTTGACCTAAAGAGCTTGTATGAGAGCCAGTGTCAGTCCCTAACATTGCGTATTTCCACACATATGCAGAGCCCATATCAGAGTGCCTCTGGATCTGTTGAAAGTGTAGTGTAATACTATGCAGGCTCCAGTCTTCCTTTTCTCCGGGGAGGCTACATGCCCTGTACCAAGATGGCCACCGATGAGCATGTGCGGGAGCCATCTCGGAACTCTGTGTTTGACTGTGTTAGAGCATAACCATAGAAGACAGATGTCTTCCACTTAGCTCCAGAGAGTCTCGAGTTACCTGTGATGCAAGGCTGTTCCAGCGTCCCTGCACCTACCCGTTTGCTCTGCTCAAGCTCCACCACCATCACCAGTGTACATGTAAAAGTGAGTACGGCTGTACCTGTTATCTATCACACTGGTTAAGTAACTGGGCTGTTCGTAGTGTGAGTCACCAGCTGGTGTGTACCTATATGACTGTAATATCAATACTTGCACACACTTCATTCCCAACAGTGTCTGCATGGGCTGCATATGGGCTTGGTTTTAGTCAAGTCATCATCATTAGTATGTTTTGCCCTATACTAGGTGCAAAAGATACCAGACAGGCGTATATATGCGTATAGTTGCTGACCTGAATGGGTGAATGAGCCCTCACTGATATATTCCCTCATGGGGAAGTAGTAGAGCTATTTAAATTCTGTATTCTTCTTCCTCTTCCTCCTCTTCCTCCTCCTCTTCTTCTTCTTCCTCTTCCTCTTCCGCCGCCGCATGGGCCGTAAATGAAGAGGATGGGAGTAAGTTTTATTTTACATTACTCATACCCTTTTTAGACCTAAATCCCGGGTTAATGAACACAGTTTCTACCCAGGTTACAGCTGCCCAAACCTATTTTACACCGCACGTTGGACCTAGGTTATTCCCGAATCGTCGCCTTTCACAGTGAACCCGTGTCTGCCCTGAAAAACGTTTGATAAACTCATGTCACAATTCTGTGTCCCCTCTGTCACATCCCAGGCCAAGACAAAAGTTTCAGCTGTGCCTGATGCTATGTTGACGCTTCTAACAAGCACAGAGCCAAAACAATGCATTTAATTAAAGGTCCGATTTGAGCCTGTAAAAGTCAATAAATGAATTTCCATAGAAGAATCCTTTCACAATGTAGTACTGTGTCTGGAAATGAGGGTAGGATGGTGATTACGTTACACGGGCAAACTGTATGGTAAAGTCACAGCGAGTTACCTCATAAAACAAATAAGCAAACACAGAGACAGCATAAATAGATGGCGGGCATTAATAAATGCTGATTGTTCTTCACAGAACAATTACACAGATTAGCATATGATGTGCGCTTGGCCCTCTGAGTTCCGGACTCCGCCAATACCTCAGCTACAGGCGTCCTTCTGCAAATCACTTCTTCCTGTTCTAATATCCAGATGACACTTTGCGAGGCCTATTAAAGCCAGATAACCCTTTTTGATTCTCTGCCACACAGCAGTCCAATGACATTAGATAAGATTAGCCCTCAAGAAACGTTGCCTTACAGATAGCGCAGCTTAAATTAGACCATGGGTCGGCCGTCCCATTGTTAGGCCGGCTCGTATCAGAGTTGGACCGTTGTTCAAGTGATGTGATGTCTGAGCGCACTTTAGACACCTCCGCCAGGGGCTTTTTCTTAATCTTTCTGGTGCGGGAACTAGACAGCACAAACAGGTCATTAGTGTACAGTATGCCCCGAGAGTGACCTCCTCCGCTGCCCCCTACTGACATGTCCTTTTGCATGGCATGTTCTGCCTTTATGCTTTGGTGGTTTTTACGTTGTCCTGTACTAGTCCTCCCAAGTCCTGGGACACCGAATGTGTGTACTGTGCCTCGTAAACGTTTGCTGCTTTAAAAAAAAAAACGTACGAGTTCCACCGGAGTCTCTATAGTATATAAATATAGGGAAAATGACAAAGTGAAAAGCTGCACATTTTTACACAGGAACCCTTTTCTTTTCAATATGACTATCATACATTCAAGCTGTGGTTTTGCACCATCTCACGGCCACTGTCACATATAGGGGGTCATTCCGAGTTGATCGCTCGCTGCTGATTTTCGCAGCGCAGAGATCAGGTGAAAAACGGCATTTATGCGCATGCGTATAGGCCGCAATGCGCACGCGCGACGTACGGGTACAAAGCTCTTTATGGTTGTGCTCAGGTTCTAGCGAAGTTTTCCTTCGCACTGACGGCCGCAAGAACATTGACAGGAAGGGGGCGTTTCTCGGTGTCAACTGACCGTTTTCAGGGAGTGTTTGCAAAAACGCAGGCGTGGCTGGGCGTTCGCTGGGCGGGTGTATGATGTCAAATCCGGACACGAATAGGCTGAAGTGATCGCAAGCGCTGAGTAGGTTCAGAGCTACTCAGAAACTGCACAAACTATTTTTGCAGAGCTCGGCTGCACATGCGTTCGCACTTCTGCTAAGATAAAATACACTCCCCGGTCAAAAGCCAACCCTCCAACGTTAGAATCAATGCACACGAAGAGTACGTTCAGGGCTGGTCTTGTTTTGCACAAAATGTTTTTGCAGGCCCTCTGCTGCACAGGCGTTCGCACTTCTGCAAAGAGAAAATACACTCCCCAGTGGACGGCGACATAGCGTTTGCACGGCTGCTAAAAACTGCTAGCGAGCGATCAACTCGGAATGACCCCCATAGTCCTCACAATGTGGCCTATTCACTAATAAAATGCAATGGCTGAATGCAGTTATGGACGTGACTCCCCGCATTTAGCAGCGGCAGATCCAAATGTATCGAAGCATTTTAGTAATCAGCTGAAAAGTAGCAGTCCCGCCCAGGGATGCCAAGAAAAATCCTGGGCCCAGGTACAACAATTTTCTGGGGCCCCCCTGGAGGGGGTGTGACCACAGCGTGCTGAGGGCATGGCCACACCTCTTTGGGGGCGTGTGTATCATATGAGAAGCACCCACTCACAGAAGCATGGTATGCCTCCCAGCTAGGGCAGTAGAGAGCCTTAATGGGCCCATGTACTTTTCAGGGGGCATGGCCTAATCAAAGGTGGCGTGGGCCCGGGCCCTCACTGTGCCCCTCCTTCAGACATGGGCCCAGGTAATTTGTACCCTCCCCCCCTCCCTCTCTCGGCACCACTGGTCTCACCATACCTATCACTGACACCTTCGCTGTGAAAGTTTGCACAGCCGGTTATAACCTGGCAGTGTTACTGAGCCTGTGTCACTTTATTCATTCATTCTTACTGCGAGGGCCGCGGGAGGCGGAGGGACCCAAATGGAACTGTCTCTGCAATCTGGATCCCCTCCAGTTGGGCTCAGCAAGCTAATGCCATATGAAGCTTGAGGAACAGTCATTTGCAACTTTAATGGGTTTGTTACTTAAAAATGTAAAACAAAATGTGTTAAGTGCTGCTATTAAAGGACCCATTCACATTGATGAACAGGCCCCTAAGACAATCACGTAATTGGGCAGGTCACAATCTCGTATCGTCACCCTTGATACCCCATTCTTGTCCCTGTGCATCTAATTACCGCAATTCCATTAATTGGGCGTTGGAGGGACGGGGCCATGATGATATGATATGCAGGGTATCGCGTCATCAAAGGACCCTATTAGCCCAATTCAATAAAGAAGTGGGCAGGATCTGGCATGGTGGCGTGCTCTCTTGGGAGTCTAAGACATCCTGGGAGAGCAGATGCTGAATGGGCGCAGCTATTCTGTGCAGGAGAATACATGTCTAGCACTGGTGGTGCCTCCGTGGTTTTCTTGTAATAAGGGAAGATGTATCAAACCTTTGCAAGAGATAAAATGAAGAAGTTGCAACCAAAAATCTTCTCTCAGTTATCTAGCAGAGTCTTTGAAATGACAGGTAGAACCTGATTGGTTGGTGTGGGCAACGTCTCCACTTTATTGGTCTCTAAGACTTGATACATCTGGCCATCTTGTGTTGTTAATCACAAATAACGATGAGCTGTAACATTCACAAGAAGCACAGGGATACAATCTGACATGGGTGACCCGGTCAGAGGTTGTTTATCAGAAGCACTTGTGTACTTGTGTTTCCGCAGTTAACGCGTCAGAATTCTAGTACTTTGCTATCACCTTCCCGTCCTGAAGGTCAGACAAGAGAATCTTCAGGAGACTCGTGCCATCAAACTTTTGCTCGCAGAGCGGCTTTTGTAGACATCAGGCACTCGGGGAGCATCTGCTTTTTGCTTTCCATCCAGTTTCATAAATTTCTGGCAAGAAAGATGGGTTCAGCCAGCGGTCACATGGAGAACATTATCTGTCACCTCTCTCTTTAACCGCTGTCTTTTTTTATGGGACAATTTTATTTTAAGACAAATGATCTGAGATCTGAGATGCCGCGTATTAATAGTAAGCTCTTAAATTATTCAGACTTATTCCTGACAAAATATGTACTTATTTCAGATTGTTAGAGGCTGCTATGTAAAGATATTAGTATAGCCATAAAAACAACACATATATTGGTAATTTGGCAATATTTGTAAAAATAATGATGGCTTATGAAACCTCTTTGTCCCAACTGAAAACTACCCCTGAATTTAATACTTTGTTTCACTTGTAACTTGGTTTTTCTTAGGTTCCAGATCTTGTAATATATTGACTACTCCGTGGTATTTGTCCTCTGCACCTGTTCCTAGTGTTTTGGGCTGACTCTGCTAAATGTCACTTGCCCTGACCTCTGAGTGTAGGTGCTCGTCCTTCTTCATACACCTGCCCCGACCTCTGGGCCTAGGTCATCATCCTTCTTTATACCACCTGCCCTGACCTCTGAGTGTAGGTCCTCACCCTACTTCATACCACCTGTCCTTACCTCGGAGTGTAGGTGCCCATCCTTCTTCATACCACCTGCCCCGACCTCTGAGTGTAGGTCCTTGTCCTTCTTTATACCACCTGCCCCGACCTGTGAGTGTAGGTTCTCGCCCTTCTTCATACCACTTGCCCTTAACTCGGAGTGTAGGTCCTCATCCTACTTCATACCACCTGCCCTGACCTCTCAGTGTAGGTGCTCGTCCTTCTTCATACCACCTGCCCCGACCTCTGAGTGTAGGTCCTCACACATCTTCATACCACCTGCCCTTAACTCGGAGTGTAGGTACTCATCCTACTTTATACCACCTGCCCTGACCTCCGAGTGTAGGTGCTCGTCCTTCTTCATACAACCTGCCCCGACCTGAGTGTAGGTCCTCACCCTACTTCATACCACCTGTCCTTACCTCGGAGTGTAGGTGCTTGTCCTACGTCATACCACCTGCCCCAACCTCTGAGTGTAGGTCCTCATCCTTCTTTATACCACCTGCCCTGACCTCTGAGTGTAGGTTCTCGCCCTTCTTCATACCATCTGCCCCGACCTCTGAGTGTAGATCCTCACACTTCTTCATACCACCTGCCCCAACTTCTGAGTGTAGTTCCTCGCCTTTCTTTATACCACCTGCCCCGACATCTGAGTGTAGGTCCTCACACTTCTTCATACCACCTGCCCCGACTTCTGAGGTTAGTTCCCCACCTTTCTTTATACCACCTGCCCCGACTTCTGAGGTTAGTTCCCCTCCTTTCTTTATACCACCTGCCCCGACATCTGAGTGTGGGTCCTCACACTTCTTCATGCCAGCTGCCTGGACCTCTGATTGTAGGTCCTCACACTTCTTTATCCCACCTGCCCCAGCTTCTAGCTATCATTTTTAGACTGCGCTAGATAAATGATAGTTATCAGATGCTGATTGGTTGCTATGGGCAACTTCTCCATTTTAACTATCTCTAAGGTTTGATACATCTCCCCCAGTGGCTAATACAGATTTGCATGCAAGTCAGTTTTGCTGACGGCTCATGTTTGTTGCCATACGTTCTATGCTCTGTAGCCAAGTGCATGCTTCTATGGGCACGCATCTATGAGTCATACACAACTGAGTGGCAGCTCCACTTGCTGCAGAAGTAGAAATGATGATGGCTAGGAATCCAGGTGTATGGCTAGGGGTGGTGCCGGACAGGTGTACAGATAGTGTATGGGCGAATCTCTACATTGTTCTCTGTGCACACAATGCGTATGTGATTGTGCCGTATCCCTCAGACCCTACTCCATGCCTCTGATATTGGGGTAAGCTCATGAACATGCTCCCGTATTCTTGCCCCTGTATTCTGGCTTTCCACTAGGTCCCAGCCTTGCTTCATGCCACCTGCCCCTGACCACGGTGTATAAGTCCTGACCCTGCTGCATGGCATTAGCCTCTGACCTTTGGGCATATGACAATTACTTATGCCACCTGTCCCTACCTCGTGAGTGTGGATTATTAGATCTACACTAAAAAGGTCTACAGTCAATAGGTAGACCACTAATGGTAGACATGCATTCGATCGACAGAGTCAAAAGGTCGACATGTAATCTATGATCCGGATACCCCCTGACTTGTGGGTAGTTACTTACCTTGCTCTATGATACTTGATATTAGTTTATCTTGAGATATAATGGCGTCCTAGGAAACATATTGGTTTGGGCTCGAACACCAAACATAAAAATGGGTTATAGTAATCCAGACCCCTCAGTGCTCATTGGGTCCTAGGCAGGAGCCTAGGTTTTCTAATGGATAATCTGGCTATTGCTATAGGTCCTGACCATGTGACGTGCATGTCTTTTTGACCTCTTGGTTAGTATTTTGTCTCTTCTACATGCCTTGTCCCTCTCTTCTTTTGTGATATTGGGGGTAATGCCAAGTTGATCGCAGCAGGAATTTTGATAGCAATTGGGCAAAACCATGAGTACTGCAGGGGAGGCAGATATAACATGTGCAGAGAGAGTTAGATTTGGGTGGGTTATTTTGTTTCTGTGCAGGGTAACTACTGGCTGCTTTATTTTTACACTGCAAATTAGATTGCAGATTGAACACACCCCACTCAAATCTAACTCTCTCTGCACATGTTATATCTGCCTCCCCTGCAGTGCACATGGTTTTGGCCAATTGCTAACAAAAATCCTGCTGCGATCAACTTGGAATTACCCCCATTGTGTATGTGATTTCATGCCACCAACTACTGTCATTCAGGACATAGATAGTAGTGCAGTCACATACACTCTATTGCTGACTTCTTGGTTTAAAAACTGAGTCAGCTCCAAGCTGCCCCCTGTATTAAGCAGGTGTTCAAAAGAACGTAGCGCTAAAGTCAGTGTGACGGCCTCTAAACCCCAAGGCTAGGACAGTGTGTAACAAGTCATTTATATTGTGGCCTCCATTCTGGGGTTGTGGTGTTGTGACAAGTTGCTCAGCCTATAGCTGTGTGGAGGTGGAGATTGGGTGTGTCTTCAGGTTTATGGTGGGTGGTTGGCTTGTGATCTGCCTCTTTGGGGTCAGTTCAATTAGGGGCGATGTTCTCACCCCTGAGAGTAATTACAGCTATATGCCGCACTTACGGCACCGCCACACTCACGTCCAGTTCAGGTGCTGTTACCACGCCGTTTATACTCTGTGGAAATAGCAACTCACCCCCTTCTCCCCTAATTGATTGTCCCCATTGTTTCCGGAATTTTCCTCCCTCACATTTTTGGTATGTCGTTTTGGCGGGATCGTAAGCGTAGCTTATTTAAATAATAAAGCTGACGAATTTCACGGCAGTTATGTCTCGTATCATTATTTCAAATTATATTTCTGACTTTTATATACATTGTTGTTTATAGGGTTCGGACTAATGGTTATTCATTAAGCATTTGGAGCAGAATCTGTTGCTCAGGGCAGGGGTGCGGTACCTGGGCCCCGTTCAGCCCTCGACAGCCCTGGCTGTCGTCAATCTCTAATGTGTTTAGGAATCTCTGGCTTAAAAAATATTTCATACCTACTGTACGTGTAAGAGGCTGCAGTGTATGTAGTATCTGTGTTGGTGACACACATGTCACTCGCCCAGCTGATTCACACGTGACATGCAGATTCATCTCACTGCCGGGTAATGTTATTCTCCATGTAATGAAGAAGACCAGCGGCATTCAATGGTATCCGGACCATAGATCTACACTAAAAAGGTCTACAGTCAACAGGTCTACCACTAATGGTAGACGTGCATTAGGTCGACAGTCAAAAGTTCGACGTGTAAAATGGTCAACAGGTTCAAAAGGTCGGCGTGACAATGGTAGATACAAGTAGATTTTTTTTTTTTTTTTAAACTTTTGCATACTTTACCATCCACGTGGACTACCATTGGCAATAGTAACCTTAGCCGAGCGCAGGTTACTATTGCCCGATGCGAGAGGACACGGGGGACATTCCGAGTTGATCGTAGCTGTGCTAAATTTAGCACAGCTACGATCATGAACTCAGACATGCGGGGGGACGCCCAGCACAGGGCTAGTCCGCCCAGCATGTCAGTGCCGGTCCCCCCCCCCAGCGGCGCTGCCTTTGCACTTCAAGAGTAACTCCCGGCCAGCGCAGCTTTAGCAAGCTTGCCGGGAGCTACTCTTTGCTCCCCTGCCCGCAGTGGCTGCGTGTGACGTCATGCAGCTGCTGCGAGCCACTCCCCACACGATCCGGCCATGCCTGCGTTGGCCAGACCGTGGCCACGAAACGGTGGCCTAACGCCGCCGTTTCGCCCCCTCCCGCACATCGACCGCCTCTGCCTGTCTATCAGGCAGAGGCGATTGTAGCACAGTGACGGGTGGCCATGCGCCGGCGCATTCGCAGTTCTGACCCGTACGTTACGCAGCGTGCGATCGGGTCAGAATGACCCCCTGGTACACTAATGTGGTTTGTGGCCGAAAAATGACAAAACACCCCCACCCCACACGTTTTTTTGTGTGTCTCAACCATTTCCATGTCGACACTTTGACCCTGTTGACGTTTCCCACTGTACTTATTGAATGTCGACCTTTTGATCCTGTTGGCCTAATGCATGTCTACCATTAGTGGTAGACCTATTGACTTTTTAGTATAGATGTAATAATCCACATCCGCATTTAATGTAGACACCCCATCATGCATTGCGCCATTAATGCTCAGCGGCCATCAATCCCCTCGGAATGCGCTGGCAGAGTCGGTACGCCCAGCTCTGTCTTTAGTGCACAACATTCAGGAGAGATGTATCAAGCCTTCTAAATGGAACAGGTGCTGCAGTTGCCTGTAGCAAATAATCAGGTTCCGGCTACCTTTTTATAGAATGTACTATATAAAGGATAGCTGGAATCTGATTGGGTGCTGTGGGCCACTTTTCCAGCTGTCCAGCTTTAGAAGGTTTGATACATCTCCCCCCTGTGAAAGTTATGTAAGAGAAAGAATAAAGAAAGACAGAGCGCAACGTTCAGCGTGGGTGACATCACAGATATCCTGAGCATCCCAGATTAGCCTGACGTGTGTGCAGTGCCAATGAGACATATTCTGAGAGCTGTTCTGGGGAGGTTCCCCTGATGAGATCTACAGCAGGAACGCGGAGTGCCGGGTCAGAGCGCGGCTTTACTCTTTTAGGTCCTTGGTATTTTCGTCTTTTTCTTTTCTTTTCTTTTTTCTTTTTGTGAAATTGTTGTTCTAGGAGTCAGTAAAAGTCCCAGTTTGGCTGCGGTATGTTCCAATAAAACACAGTATCCTCATCAGCAATCCCCCAGCTACACAGCAGCGTCTGTTGCCAGTCGCCCGTATCATCATTATGCAAATGTCACCACTAACTCCTCCCCTTGTTGCCCACTTACAGCGTCCGTGCACACTGTAATACCAATTATTCGCCACCATCGGTTGCATCATCAAAACTTGCATCGGCCCTATGACAGGTGCAGCTTCACCGTCTGTCCACGGCCTCCAATGCCTGCAGCTGTGCGTCCGGAAACGCAGCCACTTGCAGTGACACGCCCCCGACACTCCCATAACACGCCCACTGACCGGACCTTGTTTGCGTGCACCACTAGCCACCTCTCAGAAATTGCAGGAATTACTTAACTATGCGAACAGTTTAATAGGAGAGAATGATAATGTTAATGGCTGCAGTGCCAAACGGGATTAGGTTCTGCCATTAAGTGCCAATTGCGGAAGTTTCATTTTAATGACTTTTTAATGACTTAAATGGTGATCAGATTGGGTTCTGAACATCCAGATGTAGCAAGTCATGTGCCAATGACTGTATCCTGGAGTCAGCAATGCCTTAATGTGAGCTACAAAGCCTTGTCCGTGCATTGCACACCAGGGGGTCTCCTGTGTGTCTCTGTGCAGACTTTAGTCAGTAACAGACAGCCGGTAATTTGGGGAAAAGCACCGTTTGCTGTGTTTCCTGCAGAATTGCAGAAGCTTATAGGGGGTCATTCTGAGTTGTTCGCTCGCTAGCAGTTTTTAGCAGCCGTGCAAACGCTATGCCGCCTCCCACTGGGAGTGTATGTTAGCTTAGCAGAAGTGCGAACGAAAGGATCGCAGAGCGGCGGCATAATTTTTTGTGCAGTTTTAGAGTAGCTCCAGACCTACTCAGCGCTTGTGATCACTTCAGACTGTTCAGTTCCTGTTTTGACGTCACGAACACGCTCTGAAAACGGTCAGTTGACACCCAGAAACGCCCTCTTCCTGTCAATCACTCTGCGGCCAGCAGTGCGACTGAAAAGCTTCGCTAGACCTTGTGTGAAACTACATCGTTCGTTGTAATATTACTTCACGCGTGCGCATTGTGCCGCATGCGCAGAAGTGCCGTTTTTTTGCCTCATCGCTGCACAGCGAATGAAAGCAGCTAGCGATCAACTCGTAATGACCCCCATAGTTTGGTAACTATATTACTGCTCAAATCCCAATACGTAATTTGGTTTAGTGTGGCATACAGTAGGTGCACATCCCCAACTTTCAGTATTATTTATTTATTAACAGTTTCTTATATAGCGCAGCATATTCCGTTGTGTTTTTCAATTGGAAACAATGATAAAACAAAACTGGGTAGTAACAAACAGTCATAGAGGTAGGAGGGCCTTGCTCGCAAGATTACGATTTAAAGGGTATAGGCACTGGTAAACAAGGATAGGTGCTAACTATTGCATAGTTGTCCACCAGATTGCAAAACTTGCGAACGAATGGTTCTCTTATACCCTAGAGGATACTGGGGTACCATGGGTATAGATGGGTCCACTAGGAGCCTTGGGCACTTAAAGAAATCAATACTGTGCACTGGCTCCTCCCTCTATGCCCCTCCTACCAGACTCAGTTTAGAAAATGTGCCCGGAGGAGCCGGTCACGCTTAGGGAAGATCCTGAAGAGTTTTCTGCATTTATTTTCTGTTTGTTGTTTTCAGACAGGGCTGGTTGGCACCAGCCCGCCTGCTTCGTGGGACTTAGGGAGGGGGAACGGCCCAACCTCCTATAGGGTTAATGGTCCCATTCCTTGCTGGCAGGACACTGAGTTCCTGAAGGTCCTATTCGCAAACCCCACCACGGCAAGCGTACAGTCCCGTAGCACACCTCCACCCCTAGCAGAGCCAGACGTAAGAAGAGTGGTGAGTAGGTGTCCGGCGTCCTGGTTAGCGGGTCGCCGGCTGTAATGGCGGCATCAGGGTGTGGAGCGCAGCACTGGCAGGCTGCGTCTCCAGGCTCAGTGTAATATGCTGTATGTTTGTGTGTTTCCGCTGTGAGGGGCGAGCTGAGCTTTTTAACATTACCCTACACTGGCAAACAGCTTACAGGGGTTCTAACCCACTGTTAAGCTTCTCGGACACCTCAGCCAGTATAATAAAACCGGGAAGACCGCGCGCCATTACGGGGGCGGGGCTTCACTATGAGTGGGTCCAGCAGCTCACCAGCGCCATTTTCCCTCTGCAGCTCACACTGACAGGACTTGCAGGGAAGCGCAGCTCCTCCACAAAAACTCCACGTTTCCTCAGTGGTACCAGGGGGTCATAGTAAAGGGGGGGCGGTGTTAGAATACTAAGCCCTAATAAGGAGCTTAGTTTGCGACCCAGCGGAGCTTGGCTTTAGCATAAAGGGCGCGGTGTGGCTGGCTCCATCTTCTCTGTGTCTCCCTGCGGGTTCTGTGTGGGTTAACTGTGCTTTCACCTTTACTATGTGTGAGAGTGTGTGTCCCTTCACATTACCATGTCAAGGGAGTGTGTTTCCTGCACAGCAGAGTGTTTGTCTTCCCCGGGGGATTCACTACAGTGTACCCAGGATAGTACACATTCTCAGGCTAGTTGGTCTGAACCCGCATGGTTGGATTCCCTTAAAGGGATGATCTCACATATTACTAATAAATTATCCCATAATGAGAAAGAGGCGCAATACTGAAGTCTGTGGAGGACCTGATGACTAGAGATTCAGTTCCCATTCCAGCATCTCAGGACCCTGCCATTTGTCCACAAAAGCGTACTCTGGCCCAAATCCTGCAGGCTGACATTGATGATGACGTATCAGACGCGGAGGAGGGTGAAGTGGACTCGTGGGGGGGGGGGGGGGGTGCAGCCCCGTCACAATGAATACAGGCCCTGATAGAAGCTATTAGAGAAGTCCTGCACGTTCCGGACAAGGTGGCGGAGGTGGATGAGGAATCTTACTTTAATGTAAAAAAGAAATCCTCTGCTACTTTCCGAGCTTCAAAGGAGTTAAATTATCTGTTTGAAGAAACCTGGGTTAATCCGGACAAGAAGTTTCAGATCCCTAAGAGATTACTCACATCCTTTCCGTTTCCTCAGGATGATAGGAAAAAGTGTGAAAAAACACAGATTGTTGATACATCGGTATCTAGGTTGTCACGTAAGATAGTCTTACCTGTCCCTGGGGCAGTCTCCTTAAAGGACACGGCTGACCGCAAAATTGAGACCACTTTCAAATCCCTGTACACAGCTGCTGGGGTGGCCCAGAGACCCACTATTGCGTGTGCATGGATCACTAGGGCCATTGCAAAATGGTCAGGTAATCTAATTGACGGGTTAGATTCCTTATCCAGGGGGAAGATAATTTTACTCCTACAGCATATTCAGGACTCTGCTAATTTTGTGGTGGAGGCCATAAAGGAAATTGGTTTACTCAACGCACGCACCACTGCCATGGCAGTATCAGCACGCAGGGGCTTGTGGCTACGCCACTGGACTGCGGATGCGGATTCCAGGAAAGGCTTGGAAAGCCAACCATTCACAGGTGAAGCCCTTTTTGCAGAACGGCACGCTGTGGCGTTGTCGGCAGTCTTCATTCCGGAGGTGGACAACTGGGAAGCGTATTTCCTCAGCAGACACAACCTCCACCCAGGGGAGTGGGGCCTTCACCCGGAGGTGTTCGGGTGCTTTACACGTCGGTGGGGAATTCCACAAATCGACATGATGGCCTCTCCTCTCAACAAGAAGCTCAAGCAGTATTGTTCCAGGTCGAGAGACCCACAAGCAGTGGCGGTGGACGCTCTGGTGACTCCATGGGACTACCAGGTGGTGTACGTGTTTCCACCACTTCCATTGATCCCAAGAATTCTCAAAAGAATACAAAGGGAAAAGGTTCAAGCTATTCTAATTGCTACGGACTGGCCAAGAAGGGCCTGGTATGCGGGTCTACTGGAGATGCTCCTAGAGGACCCATGGCCTCTACCTCTTTGCGAGGATCTTCTACAACAGGGGCCATTTGTCTGTCACGACTTACCGCTGCAACGATTGACAGCATGGTAGTTGACCATCAAATTCTAGCCCGGAAAGGGATCCTGGACAGGGTTATTCCAACCTTGATCCAAGCCAGAAAGGGGGTAACGTCTAAACAATACGTCTCTTGGTGTGAGACCAGGAAATTTCCTTTGGTGGAATGTCAACTGGGATGTTTTCTCCTTTTTCTGCAGTCAGGGGTGGATGTGGGCCTAAGTTTGGGCTCCTTAAAAGTCCAGATTTAGGCCTTATCCTTTTTTCCCCAGAAACAATTGGCTTCTCTCCCGGAGGTTCAGACATTTTTGAAGGGTGCTCTGCACATCCAACCACCCTTTGTGCCTCCTACAGCACCTTGGGATCTCAACGTAGTTTTGCAGTTCCTGCAATCGGAATGGTTTGAGCCTTTACGGGACGTTGACGTCAAGTTTCTTACATGGATGGCCGTCACACTGTTGGCCTTGGCTTCAGCAAGGCGTGTGTCGGAGCTGGGGGTGTTGTCTCACAAAGGCCCCTTATTTGATTTTTCATGAAGATAGAGCTTATCTCAGAACTCGTCAGCAATTTCTTCCAATGGTGGTGTCTGCGTTTCATATCAACCAACGTATTGTGGATCCAGTGGTTACCGACACCTCTGCTACTTCAAAGTCCTTGGATGTTGTGAGGGCTTTGGAGATCTATGTGAAGCAGACAGCTTGTCACAGAAAATCAGACTCGCTGTTTGTTCTCTATGATCCCAATAAAATTGGGTGTCCTGCTTCAAAGCAGTCTATTGCTTGCTGGATCAGGCTTACTATCCAGCATGCTTATTCTACGGCAGGCTTGCCGGTTCCAAGATCTGTACAGGCCCACTCTACTAGGTCGATGGGTTCTTCCTGTGCGGCTGCCCGGGGTGTCTCGGCTTTACAGCTCTGCCGAGCGGCTACTTGGTCAGGTTCGAACACGTTTGCTAAGTTCTACAAGTTTGATACTTTGGCCTCTGAGGACCTACAGTTTGGTAAATCAGTTCTTCAGGAACCTCAGCACTCTCCCACCCGGTTTGGGAGCTTTGGTACATCCCCATGGTACTAATGTGAACCCCAGGACATAAGAGAAAATAGGATTTTAATTACCTACCAGTAAATCCTTTTCTCATAGTCCATAGAGGATACTGGGCGCCCTCCCAGTGCTTTGTGTTTTCCTGCACGGTTACTTGGTTAAGTATTGTTATTGGTTCAGCTGTTGCTGTTCCTGTTCAAGTTTGGTTAGCTTGGCTTTCCTCTTGTATTATGTGTGCTGGTTCGAATCTCACCACTGTTCTTTTGAATCCTTCCCTCAAAGTATGTCCGTCTCCTCGGGCACAGTTTCTAGACTGAGTCTGGTAGGAGGGGCCAGCGCACACTATTGGTTTCTTAAAGTGCCAAAGGCTCCTAGTGGACCCGTCTATACCCATGGTACTAATGTGGACCCCAGTATCCTCTACGGACTACGAGAAAAGGATTTACCGGTAGTTTTTTTTTAAATGCGGCATGCCAAGGAAAAGAAAGCATGAAGCCCCCCGATGGCGCAAAAATGAAGCATGCACAGTAGCGTTTTCCAGCTTCAACACAAATATGTTTTTGTGGCTAAAATTATATCTCAAAAGAAACCGGTTCTGTTATTTAATAAAATGGTGCAAGTAGCGCCAATGTGCTGCAGCTTATAGGACGCAGCTGAACTAGTCGGCCTTTCCCTTACATCACCAAATATAATATAATGTAGATACGCCTGAAAGACTGATTCACTTTTCTGCTTTCAGCTAAGTGCAGAGGACAGAAAACCTTTTATGTTCCAAATGTTTCCGTCATTGGTTTGTGTTATTTCACTGAGGCACGCAGCGTGCTGTCAAACCGTGACACAGAACAGCGCTACCAGTATTTATAGTGAAAACAAGTGTCACGTAATGCACTTCTGATCCAGCGTTATTGCTCTGTACAGTCAGCACACATTTCTTTCCTGCCACCTCACAACAAACAAAATCCCGTAACTCAGTACTATGAGGTAATGTACACTAGCTTCACATCGCTGAACTGTCTATCATTGGGAAAGTGAGCCGAGGGGCCGGCGTTGGCTGACAGCACCTGTTTTAATCAATATCTCTGCCACCTCGCGTGAAAGGCGAGATGATTGTCTGTGTCATCTCCTTAAAATCTGATTGATTTGTAGTGAAATTCCTGAGATGCTTAAAACATACCGCAAGAAAATTTATTTTTTATTTTTTTTCTATTTCAAATTACCAAGGATAAAATCCAGATCATGGCCCTCATTCCGAGTTGTTCGCTCGGTAAATTTTTTCGCATCGCAGCGATTTTCCGCTTAGTGCGCATGCGCAATGTCCGCAGTGCGACTGCGCCAAGTAAATTTGCTATGCAGTTAGGAATTTTACTCACGGTTTTTTCTTCGTTCTGGTGATCGTAATGTGATTGACAGGAAGTGGGTGTTTCTGGGCGGAAACTGGCCGTTTTATGGGTGTGTGCGAAAAAACGCTACCGTTTCTGGGAAAAACGCGGGAGTGGCTGGAGAAACGGAGGAGTGTCTGGGCGAACGCTGGGTGTGTTTGTGACGTCAAACCAGGAACGACAAGCACTGAACTGATCGCAGATGCCGAGTAAGTTTGAAGCTACTCAGAAACTGCTAAGAGGTGTGTAATCTCAATTTTGAGAATCTTTCGTTCGCAATTTTAAGAAGCTAAGATTCACTCCCAGTAGGCGGCGGCTTAGCGTGTGTAAAGCTGCTAAAAGCAGCTTGCGAGCGAACAACTCGGAATGAGGGCCTATGTTCTATAAATAATAGGCTGTAGGATGCCGTTCCAGTAATCCAAATACAGGTGCCATGGGGCAGCAATGGTGCTGCCTGATAGGCCCTGAGCCAGGTGCCCTTCTGGAGCGGAGGAGGCCCATGTGCAGACTCTATCTGGGCCCCCTCCTCTCTAGTCAGCAGCAAAGTAGATCCTGGGTTACTAGCGCTGTCCCAGAGTCTACTGAGCATGTGCAGGTCTCTGGGAAAATGGAGCAACGGACATTTTTCCAGTGATTTTGTAACTGCGCATGGGCGAATTGTCGGGAAAATGGCAGCCGTGCCATTTTTCTGGTGATTTCTGCAGCGCTGCTGCTGCCAACGCGGGAATCTGGAGGGTAAGTATTGAAAAGAATCGGTGCACACACTGCACCCATTATAAATACGCCAGTGCCCTGAGCCCTGGGTGGCATCACCAATGGTGTGCCCTAGTTACATATGTAGCCCCCCTCATCGTTGCTATGATGCGTTCGCCCGTGCGCACGCATCGCAGCAGGGACTTAGTGTGCCCGGGTGCGACTATTCACACGTGCCCACACATCACGAAAAAATTGCACCCACAAATAGTCGCGGTTGCGGTGTGAGAGCGGCTTGATCTGTATCTCCCTGCCAAAATGTTTCAGAGACCTACAGATGTCTCTACAGCTTCCCACAGTGGAGTGGGTGTGGGAGATCTCGCATGGTAGAGCCAAATGGCTAGAGCAGGGGATGTCGTGTCATCATGCTCCCCACTGTGCAGAGTGACACTGGTATTAATCCTCCGTGGCTGGGGAGGTGCATTTTTTCCACTGCCTGGAAGGTAATCATATAGCAGCGGATGGGAGAAAGCATTTTCCAATGATGGGTGAAGGTAGAAAATGGTGCCCATATAATTAACAAGTGCAAAAACAATGTTTATATGATATAGATAAAGCTTATGAGTGAGGTATTTCTGTTCACTGTGCGCGCTAGAAATCCAAGATCCCCAACAAAAATACCATTCAAAATCGGCATAAAGACAGGTAGGTACCAGGGCAGTTTTTTCAGCAGTACTCCTAATGTGATGCCTATTGGTGTACTCAACTTAAAGTCCCTTACTTAGCCATTTTGTGGGATGACCCAACAGTCATATAGACCAGAGGAGCCATTTTGTGGGATGACCCAACAGTCATATAGACCAGAGGAGCCATTTTGTGGGATGACCCAACAGTCATATAGACCAGAGGAGCCATTTTGTGGGATGACCCAACAGTCATATAGATCAGAGGAGCCATTTTGTGGGATGACCCAACAGTCATATAGACCAGAGGAGCCATTTTGTGTGATGACCCAACAGTCATATAGACCAGAGGAGCCATTTTGTGGGATGACCCAACAGTCATATAGACCAGAGGAGCCATTTTGTGTGATGACCCAACAGTCATATAGACCAGAGGAGCCATTTTGTGGGATGACCCAACAGTCATATAGACCAGAGGAGCCATTTTGTGGGATGACCCAACAGTCATATAGACCAGAGGAGCCATTTTGTGTGATGACCCAACAGTCATATAGACCAGAGGAGCCATATCATAAGCAGCCGCTCCGATTAAAAAAATGGCTGCGCTGCCAGGGGTCAACCTTAGTTTGAAGTGCCCACAATCTAACTGCGGACGCATCGGGAGGCAGCCTCACACATGCTGGGCAGCCTTGCCCTGTGCTGGGCAGCCCCCAGCATGTAAGTAGATGGACGCAGATCTGGCTGCGTATGTAGCGATATGCGGCCATCTCTGAATAAGGTCCTAAGGTTCCTAGACTGCAGGACCTAGAAGGAAATGAGTCAGTCTGAATGCACTTGAATAGTGGTTCTATTGACTGGAGAATGTGAAAACATGTGGTCTTGTGTTTCCATGCCTCACTCAGCCTGACTGTCACCTGCCTCCTTCCACTAGAGGGAATACATTATGCCATATTCTTAATATTTTCAGTTAAGAACATGGACAACAGTGTATATTGCGAACTGTTGGTTTGTTTAATCGTTCATGAATTCAGTTTCTGTTCTGCAGTTTCCAGACATTTCCTCCTGCACAATGTAGGCCGTCATTTTCCGTAAGACCTTTATTTTGTATTACTGCATCTTTTCGCAGCCTTAGGGGCATATTTAACAATATTATTTTTAATAAAGTAATGTGAAACGCTGTGTTTTCACACCCTTTTCACATTATTTTAGTATCACAGGAATGTACGAAAGGGCAGTTGGAGAAGGATTCACTAAATTCTCCTCCAAGCCCTTAAATTCACTTTTTTTTTTTAGTAATCAGATCGCATTTCCTATACTTGTAATGGGAAATGCGTTATGCCCAATTTTACTACAATAAAATAATACAAAATAGCAGAGGGAGACCTGTGATAATAACGCCATCTTCAGATGACATTATGCAGGCTTCCCTCCGGATCCTCTACTCCTGCTCTGCTCTGACAGGGAAGAGCAGAATGAGCCAGCACCTGTGATTAGCCTTGTGTGTCTAAACAGACCACAGGTTGATCACTAAAGAAAATAAAAAGTTAAAGGAAAATCAAAATAAAACTTACCTGCAAGCTGCTGCAGCCAGGGATCAGTGTCCGACTCTCTGCGACCCTCGTCTGTGTCTCAGTTTCAGCACTGATGAGCTGACTGGGGTCACAGAGAGAAGGAGTCAGGGGGTGGGGGGGAAGGGGGGGGGGGTGGCAGGGGGGCTGTTGATTCTTCCCGGTTACACATGTGCTGTCACGGTCTCAGGGTCATGTTGTGCAACTTCTCACTAATGTAATACTCTAGTAAACTAATATACTGCAACACATAAACTGCTCTTACTAATGTAATGCTGTAGTAAACTGCTACTAATGTACCACCACTTCTCTGTGTCTTCACATTCCACCTAACATAACACTAGTTGTCAGTGTCCTCACTGGCTGGAGGATGGAGCTGTCTGACTGACTGAGAGAGCGCCCCCAAGTGTTCTTCCCGCCTCTTTACTGCAGCTGCTGCTGAGCCGAATGGAGCCTCCCGCACACTCCCCACTGCCACCGGAGGGAGAGCCCTGGAAAGTGTGAAATCAGTAACTAAAGCATTACATTACTAGTAAGAAGTATCAGTTTAAGGGCTCAGTCCAATTAGGTGTGTGTTGGGTCCTGCGCGCCATTTTCACGGGAAAACTTGCGCTGCGTATTGCACTTGCAATTGGATTGTACGCTCACATTGCATTTTCACCGGATAGTCGCGTTTATTTGTGCGCACCCCCGTCTTTATTTTTAGGTAACAATGTTGGTACATGCCTAAAAGATGGCTGCCATTGACCAATGGGGAGACAGGTTTCCTTTCCCAGGAACCTACGGGGCTGGAGAGTGGAAAAAGAGGGCAGGGCTTATAGGGGGAATCTATGAGGGCTCCTGCTGGCCTTGCCTTCCTCAGACTGCTGCTGTCTTATGAATGTAAAGTGATAGGGACGTTTCATTCTGCTGGGCCCATACCCAGCAGCTGCTGCACACAGTGGATGTAAGACCCAGTTACCAGCAGTATTTGCTGCCACCAGCTGTGAGCTGCCCTTGGGGAGTAAAAAGGCACACTGGCAGTAGGTAAGATTCAGCATTGGCCCCGCCATAGCACTGTGCAGCACTTGGGCCCGCCATAGCACTGTGCTGCACTTGGGCCCGCCATAGCACTGTGCTGCACTTGGGCCCGCCATAGCACTGTGCTGCACTTGGGCCCACAATACCACTGTGCTGCACTTAGGCCCGCAATACCATTGTGCTGCACTTGGGCCCGCCATAGCACTGTGCTGCACTTGGGCCTGCCATAGCACTGTGCTGCACTTGGGCCTGCCATAGCACTGTGCTGCACTTGGGCCTGCCATAGCACTGTGCTGCACTTGGGCCTGCCATAGCACTGTGCTGCACTTGGGCCCGCCATAGCACTGTGCTGCACTTGGGCCCGCCATAGCACTGTGCTGTACTTGGGCCCGCCATAGCACTGTGCTGCACTTGGGCCCGCAATACCACGGTGCTGCACTTGGGCCCGCAATACCACTGTGCTGCACTTGGGCCCGCCATAGCACTGTGCTGCACTTGGGCCCGCCATAGCACTGTGCTGCACTTGGGCCCGCCATAGCACTGTGCAGCACTTGGGCCCGCCATAGCACTGTGCTGCACTTGGGCCCGCCATAGCACTGTGCTGCACTTGGGCCCGCCATAGCACTGTGCTGCACTTGGGCCCGCCATAGCACTGTGCTGTACTTGGGCCCGCCATAGCACTGTGCTGCACTTGAGCCCGCCATAGCACTGTGCTGCACTTGGGCCCGCCATAGCACTGTGCTGCACTTGGGCCCGCCATAGCACTGTGCTGCACTTGGGCCCGCCATACCACTGTGCTGCACTTGGGCCCGCAATACCACTGTGCAGCACTTGGGCCCGCAATACCACTGTGCTGCACTTGGGCCTGTCATAGCACTGTGCTGCACTTGGGCCCGCCATAGCACTGTGCTGCACTTGGGCCCGCAATACCACTGTGCTGCACTTGGGCCCACAATACCATTGTGCTGCACTTGGGCCCGCCATAGCACTGTGCTGCACTTGGGCCCGCCATAGCACTGTGCAGCACTTCGGCCCGCACACCACTGTGCTGCACTTGGGCCCGCCATAGCACTGTGCTGCACTTGGGCCCGCCATAGCACTGTGCTGCACTTGGGCCCGCCATAGCACTGTGCTGCACTTTGGCCCGACATAGCACTGTGCAGCACTTGCCCATATCATGGTGAGTGAAGCGAGCCATGCGAGGGGACACGGTCACATTACGGAGAAAACGACACCGAAAAAAACATGTCGGCCTTGTTCATGTCGACCTTTTGTACATGTCGACCTATTTCAGGTGTTGACCTTTTTGGTGTCGACCTGGAGTCCCATACACCACCACCATACCCGGCTTCATTGATGAATGCCTGGTGGGCTGTGATTTTACCGGCATTGCCCCTGAGGCATGTCCTACACACCATTATCTAGGCTAATTTCCCAAATACAGGTTGAGTATCCCATATCCAAAATGCTTGGGACCAGACGTATTTTGGATATCGGATTATTCCGTATTTTGGAATAATTGCATACCATAATGAGATATGATGGTGATAGGACCCAAGTCTAAGCACAGAATGCATTTGTTTCATATACACCTTTATACACACAGCCAGAGGTCATTTAATACAGCATTTTTAATAACTTTGTGCATTAAACAAAGTTTGTGTACATTGAGCCATCAGAAAACAAAGGTTTCACTATCTCACTCTCACTCAAAAAATTCCGTATTTCGGAATATTTGGATATGGGATACTCAACCTGTATCACAATCTCAGTAACGTAGTATGATTCTGCCTTTGTGCACTGTGAGTAATGATCATTCTAACACCCAGCAGCAGAACATGTGGACGTGATGATAATTATGTATACTGTACTGTAGGTGTAGGCAGCTGGGCTGTGTGAGACTGTGGATAATATATGACATGGCAGTATGTGGTGCTATGAGGAGGACATTGAAAGGGTAGGGGGGGGGGTGATGCTGTGAGGTGGATATTGCAGGAGGGGGGTGATGCTGTGAGGTGGATATTGCAGGAAGGGGGTGCTGCTGTGAGGTGGATATTGAAGGAGAGGGATGATGCTGTGAGGTGGATATTGCAGGAGGGAGGGGGTTGCTGTGAGGTGGATATTGCAGGAGGGAGGGGATGCTGTGAGGTGGATATTGCAGGAGGGAGGGGGATGCTGTGAGGTGGATATTGCAGGAGGGAGGGGATGCTGTGAGGTGGATATTGCAGGAGGGAGGGGATGCTATGAGGTGAATATTGCAGGAGGGAGGGGGATGCTGTGAGGTGGATATTGAAGGAGGGATGGGTGATGCTGTGAGGTGGATATTGAAGGAGGGGGATGCTGTGAGGTGGATATTGAAGGGGGGGTGCTGCTGCTGTGAGGTGGATATTGAAGGAGGGAGGGGGATGCTGTGAGGTGGATATTGAAGGAGGGGGGGTGCTGTGAGGTGGACATTGAAGGGGGGGTTGCTGCTGTGAGGTGGATATTGCAGGAGGGAGGGGGATGCTGTGAGGTGGATATTGAAGGAGAGGGGTGATGCTGTGAGGTGGATATTGAAGGAGGGAGGGGTATGCTGTGGGGTGAATATTGAAGGAGGGAGGGGTATGCTGTGGGGTGAATATTGCAGGAGGGAGGAGGATGCTGTGGTGAATATTACAGGAGGGAGGGGGATGCTGTGAGGTGTATATTGAAGTAGAGGGGGGATGCTGTGAGGTGGATATTGCAGGAGGGAGGGGGATGCTGTGAGGTGGATATTGCAGGAGGGAGGGGGATGCTGTGAGGTGGATATTGAAGGAGGGAGGGGGATGCTGTGAGGTGGATATTGAAGGAAGGAGGGTGATGCTGTGAGGTGGATATTGCAGGAGGGAGGGGGATGCTGTGAGGTGGATATTGCAGGAGGGAGGGGGATGCTGTGAGGTGGATATTGAAGGAGGGAGGTGCTGTGAGGTGGATATTGAAGGAGGCAGGGGGATGCTGTGAGGTGGATATTGCAGGAGGGAGGGGGTTGCTGTGAGGTGGTTATTGCAGGAGGGAGGGGGATGCTGTGAGGTAGATATTGCAGGAGGGAGGGGGATGCTGTGAGGTGAATATTGCAGGAGGGAGGGGGATGCTGTGAGGTGGTTATTGCAGGAGTGAGGGGGTTGCTGTGAGGTGGTTATTGAAGGAGGGAGGGGGATGCTGTGAGGTAGATATTGCAGGAGGGAGGGGGTTGCTGTGAGGTGGTTATTGAAGGAGGGAGGGGGATGCTGTGAGGTAGATATTGCAGGAGGGAAGGGGTTGCTGTGAGGTGGATATTGAAGGAGGGAGGGGGATGCTGTGAGGTGGATATTGAAGGAAGGAGGGTGCTGCTGTGAGGTGGATATTGCAGGAGGGAGGGGGATGCTGTGAGGTGGATATTGCAGGAGGGAGGGGGTTGCTGTGAGGTGGATATTGCAGGAGGGAGGGGGATGCTGTGAGGTGGATATTGAAGGAGGGAGGGGGATGCTGTGAGGTGGATATTGAAGGAGGGAGGGGGATGCTGTGAGGTGAATATTGCAGGAGGGAGGGGGCTGCTGTGAGGTGAATATTGCAGGAGGGAGGGGGTGCTGTGAGGTGGATATTGAAGGTGGGAAGGGGATGCTGTGAGGTGGATATTGAAGGAGGGGGGGGGGTGCTGTGAGGTGAATATTGCAGGAGGGAGGGGGGGTGCTGTGAGGTGGATATTGAAGGAGAGAGGGGGATGCTGTGAGGTGGATATTGAAGGAGGGTGGTGATGCTGTGAGGTGGATATTGCAGGAGGGGGGTGATGCTGTGAGGTGGATATTGCAGGAGGGAGGGGATGCTGTGAGGTGGATATTGAAGGAGGGGGGTGATGCTGTGAGGTGGATATTGAAGGAGGGGGGTGATGCTGTGAGGTGGATATTGCAGGAGGGAGGGGATGCTGTGAGGTGAATATTGCAGGAGGGAGGGGGGTGCTGTGAGGTGGATATTGAAGGAGGGAGGGGGGTGCTGTGAGGTGGATATTGAAGGAGAGAGGGGGATGCTGTGAGGTGGATATTGAAGGAGGGGGGTGATGCTGTGAGGTGGATATTGCAGGAGGGAGGGGGATGCTGTGAGGTGGATATTGCAGGAGGGAGGGGGATGCTGTGAGGTGGATATTGAAGGAAGGAGGGTGATGCTGTGAGTTGGATATTGCAGGAGGGAGGGGGATGCTGTGAGGTGGATATTGCAGGAGGGAGGGGGATGCTGTGAGGTGGATATTGCAGGAGGGAGGGGGATGCTGTGAGGTGGATATTGAAGGAGGGAGGTGCTGTGAGGTGGATATTGAAGGAGGCAGGGGGATGCTGTGAGGTGGATATTGCAGGAGGGAGGGGGATGCTGTGAGGTGAATATTGCAGGAGGGAGGGGGATACTGTGAGGTGGTTATTGCAGGAGGGAGGGGGTTGCTGTGAGGTGGTTATTGAAGGAGGGAGGGGGATGCTGTGAGGTAGATATTGAAGGAGGGAGGGGGGTGGATATTGCAGGAGGGAGGGGGATGCTGTGAGGTAGATATTGCAGGAGGGAGGGGGTTGTGTGAGGTGGATATTGAAGGAGGGAGGGGGATGCTGTGAGGTGGATATTGAAGGAAGGAGGGTGCTGCTGTGAGGTGGATATTGCAGGAGGGAGGGGGATGCTGTGAGGTGGATATTGCAGGAGGGAGGTGGTTGCTGTGAGGTGGATATTGCAGGAGGGAGGGGGATGCTGTGAGGTGGATATTGAAGGAGGGAGGGGGATGCTGTGAGGTGGATATTGAGGGAGGGGGATGCTGTGAGGTGAATATTGCAGGAGGGAGGGGGCTGCTGTGAGGTGAATATTGCAGGAGGGAGATGGTGCTGTGAGGTGGATAGTGAAGGAGGGAGGGGGATGCTGTGAGGTGGATATTGAAGGAGGGGGGGATGCTGTGAGGTGAATATTGAAGGAGGGAGGGGGATGCTGTGAGGTGGATATTGAGGGAGGGGGATGCTGTGAGGTGGATATTGAAGGAGGGAGGGGGATGCTGTGAGGTGGATATTGAAGGAGGGAGGGGGATGCTGTGAGGTGGATATTGAGGGAGGGGGATGCTGTGAGGTGAATATTACAGGAGGGAGGGGGATGCTATGAGGTGAATATTGCAGGAGGGAGGGGGTGCTGTGAGGTGGATATTGAAGGAGGGAGGGGGATGCTGTGAGGTGGATATTGAAGGAGGGGGGGGGGATGCTGTGAGGTGAATATTGCAGGAGGGAGGGGGGTGCTGTTAGGTGGATATTGAAGGAGAGAGGGGGATGATGTGAGGTGGATATTGAAGGAGGGGGGTGATGCTGTGAGGTGGATATTGCAGGAGGGAGGGGATGCTGTGAGGTGAATATTGCAGGAGGGAGGGGGGTGCTGTGAGGTGGATATTGAAGGAGGGAGGGGGGTGCTGTGAGGTGGATATTGAAGGAGAGAGGGGGATGCTGTGAGGTGGATATTGAAGGAGGGGGGTGATGCTGTGAGGTGGATATTGCAGGAGGGAGGGGGGTGCTGTAAGGTGGATATTGAAGGAGAGAGGGGGATGCTGTGAGGTGGATATTGAAGGAGAGGGGTGATGCTGTGAGGTGGATATTGCAGGAGGGAGGGGATGCTGTGAGGTGAATATTGCAGGAGGGAGGGGGATGCTGTGAGGTGGATCTTGAAGGAGAGAGGGGGATGCTGTGAGGTGGATATTGAAGGAGGGGGGTGATGCTGTGAGGTGGATATTGCAGGAGGGAGGGGATGCTGTGAGGTGAATATTGCAGGAGGGAGGGGGGTGCTGTGAGGTGGATATTGAAGGAGGGAGGGGGATGCTGTGAGGTGGATATTGAAGGAGGGGGGGGGAATGCTGTGAGGTGAATATTGCAGGAGGGAGGGGGGTGCTGTGAGGTGGATATTGAAGGAGAGAGGGAGATGCTGTGAGGTGGATATTGAAGGAGGGGGGTGATGCTGTGAGGTGGATATTGCAGGAGGGAGGGGATGCTGTGAGGTGGATATTGCAGGAGGGAGGGGGATGCTGTGAGGTGGATATTGAAGGAGAGAGGGGGATGCTGTGAGGTGGATATTGAAGGAGGGGGGTGATGCTGTGAGGTGGATATTGCAGGAGGGAGGGGATGCTGTGAGGTGAATATTGCAGGAGGGAGGGGGGTGCTGTGAGGTGGATATTGAAGGAGGAAGGGGGATGCTGTGAGGTGGATATTGAAGGAGGGGGGGATGCTGTGAGGTGAATATTGCAGGAGGGAGGGGGGTGCTGTGAGGTGGATATTGAAGGAGAGAGGGGGATGCTGTGAGGTGGATATTGAAGGAGGGGGGTGATGCTGTGAGGTGGATATTGCAGGAAGGAGGGGATGCTGTGAGGTGGATATTGCAGGAGGGAGGGGGATGCTGTGAGGTGGATATTGAAGGAGGGGGGGGATGCTGTGAGGTGGATATTGCCGGAGGGAGGGGGATGCTGTGAGGTGGATATTGAAGGGAATGGGGGAGCTGCGACATTGAAGAGGCTGGGGAATGTGCTGTGAGGTGATTATTGTATATTGCTTCCTATATTTTATATCAGTCACTAGGATAGTCTCTGTCAGACAGGGCTAGTAGGTGATGTATTATTATAATGATTTTTCATATATTTCATGTCGAAAAACAGGTGAATCGGCGAATTCGACTTTAAAAAAAGTTGGATCGACATTGTTGAAAACGTGCAAAAACCTGTCGGAAATGCCCGATTCACTAGTGACTAGTGAAGTGTCGGAGAGGTTACGACATTAATTGAATACACCCCTTAAACTGCATCCCCATTAGATAAACCACGCCTGCAGTTTTTTTGCATTTTCCCCCAGGCTAAAAGTTGCCAGCCAGCCGATACAAGTAGGTTAGGTGTGTCCGGCCAGTGGGTGAGGTGTGCGTGGCATGGCCAGTGGGTGAGGTATGTGTGGCCAGTGGGTGAGGTGTGCGTGGCATGGCCAGTGGGTGAGGTATGTGTGGCCAGTAGATGATATCTATATCTATTATTTCAGGGAAATTAGTGTTTGGATTCTGCTATAAACCCTTAAGGGTCAATTCAGTTAGCCATGAAGGGAGCAAGTTGCCCCTGCGTTTCAACGCCGGCAATGGCACCTCATCTGGCACCCCTCACGGCCTGATGTCAGCCCAAATTCACACAAAACTGCTCGCAGCCCCTTAGGGCAGTTTTGAGTGAGTTCAGCCTGCTGCAAAATGCTGCTGGTGCCAAGCAGACTTGCGGGTGCGAGAAATTCCCACAGAATTGGATTGACCCTTTAGAAATGAGTTCTGCCCTGGGTCCATACCCAGTTCCTAGCCACCGGCATGTTACTGCAGAAAACCTGCTTGTAAGGAGTTGGCCTTTGCCCTCTAATGGTACTTCTCCATGTCAGCAGGGACCAGCACGCTCGACTGTTTGTCCCCATTCCTGCCATGGTGACCTGTGACCTGAGTCCACGCTGGATGCAGCCCCAGGGACACTTCCCCGCAGTTGTACAACCTTAGTAATTATAGTAGCCCAGACTGGAATCAGAGCCTGTCCCTACAGTACACAGAGGAGCAACTGGAAGTGAGCTCTGTACAGAATACCCACGCTAATGTTATTACAGGCACTGAGATGCGGGCGGGCGTGCCAAAGCGGGGAGAGCGGAGAGCATTTACATTTCTGCAGGGAAATAAGGCAGAATGTTTATGCAGCTTAGCTGTTACTCGTCATGTTTTATAATGTGTTAAAAAGCCAGCGTCACCGGCTCTGTTCTTTTTATTTCCTTTCATTCTTTTCATGGACTTACATGAGCTGTGGCTTAAATAAGTTGTGGGTGTTACTTCTGAGAGAGTTGCCCCCTACGTCTTTTGTCTGCCTTGCCCTGGGGTTATCTACCATCCCCTCCGTTGATATCTGACATATAACGCTTTAGTTTCATCAGATCCTCCTAATAATGCGTCATTTGACCTTTTTTTTTTTTTATCTGGAGCATCATCCTCCCGGATTCCCAGGTCCATGGGGTAGCCTCGGGCTGCATCTTATCTCATGGTAATTTTATCTCTCCCTACAGTGTGGAGAGTCATTTCTGTGCAGGAACCTAAGGAGCTTTTCTTCCCATACTTACGTGTTATTTTAGAAACACAGATTGTCTTTCTGCCATCTATCCCTCGATGTTACACAGGCACTGGAAGGTAAGCCGATATGGCAGACATTTTCTCCATCCCCTTCTCCCTCTGTACCGGAAAGTTCTCTGACAGTGCAGTGGTGATCACACCGTGGTTGACAAAGCTGGAAGCCATCTTGTCCTCTTTAGTAGAGATCTATTGAAAAAGACTTGGCAGATTGTTTTGCCCCAGTCTGACCAGCAGAGAGAATGTGCCAGTAGCCAACACGATGGGCTACACTGGGTGAAGCTAGTCATTTTGGATAATCCAGAAATAATCTTTTATGGTATTTCTTTCTCCTTGACCACAAATGTCCATGCCCTCTTGCTTCCACCTGTATAATGTCACTAGAATGTTTCCTCTTCTTATTAATTAGAACAATAAAATACTGATAAGACTTTCCCACATCGATTCCCATACCTTCCCCTGGTGTCCCTGATGCTGTCACCAGACTCTCTACAGTATAATATATAACATCACAGGTAGAATCTGTTTGGTTGTTAGGGACAACTATAGATCTATGGGCTGATTCCCCGTTATGCTGATTTGATCCACCAATCAGCGATCAAAAACTCTGCTTGGAGGACATCGATGATCAGCGATCCATCAAGGAATTTTCAGAATAGAGCATACTAAAAATCCCCGACTCGATGATCCTATTTTGGTCTGAATCAGAAAATTGAGGATTTCCAGCAAGTTGGATTACCCATATCCCCTGCCCCAGGCATTGTCAGAGCGGGGAATTGCTTGGATAACTGCCTGATGTATGGGCCCCATTAGCTACTCCTCCGGCATATTGTAAACAGGCAAACTACTGTATCTTCTGAAAGACAGTCTCCTAGGTAGGCGGGCTGTGGGCAGAGGTGCCGAGATAGGGGGGAAGGGTACAAATTACCCGGGCCTAGGTCTGATGGAGGGGCCCAGTGGGGGCCCCGGCCTTCTTCCCCCTTACCTGGCAGCAGCAGCTGCAGCTCTTCTTCTCAGCTGGGTTGCAGTGTGGCCATGAAGGTGGTTAAAAAAACAACAACAACATTTATTCCAGTATTTTTTAAAGGGTGCATGACCACACCTCCTGTGGTTAGGCCACGCCCCCCTGAACATTACCTAGGACCAGCCAGGCTCTCTACTGCTCTGGCTATGGGAGGGCAAACTGTAGTTCTCCAGGCTCCAGCTATTGCTAGACCTTAAAATTACCAATATGCCATGTTAGACAGGAGTTACTAATTCTACATGTATTTCCATAGAATGTACTTAATAAAGGATATCTAGAAGCTGATTGGTTTCTATAGGCAACACCTCTTGTCCTCTTAAAAAGGTATGATACATCTCTCCTCCCTTAGGGGCCTAATTATTAACATTATTTTTACAAAAATATTGTGAACAAGGGTGTTTTCTGTTTTCACACCCTATTCACATTATTTTAGTATCACCTGAATGTATTAAAGGGCATTTGGAGCAATTTTTCATGAAAACCCTTTAATTTAGTGATCAGCTATGTGATACCTGTCCAGGGAGCCGGTGTCCGATGCTCCGGTGAGCGCTGCCGGGCGCTGGCTCCCCCATATGCTGCAATGTGACCCTGGTGCAGTAAAGTGACGCTGCAAAACGGCAGCGCACTTTACAGCACCGGGGGTCACAGCGCAGGAGAAAGACCCAGCGCCCGGCAGCCCAGCAGAAGCAGCGCGGACCGGCTCCCCGGACAGGTGAGTATATTATCCTGCTGGGGGTAGGGGGGCCGCGGCGTGTGGGGGTAGTCGCGACGGGGGGGGGGGGGGTCGACCGAACGGCGGCAGTAGCGGCGATGTCGGTGGGGGCGGCGCATACGCAGCAGGACATTGGGGTATTTTTTAAGAAAAATACCCCGATGATGCTTTCGAAGAGGCATCGCAAGGACAGAGCTTGACCGCAAGCTCCGTCCCTGCATGCGATAATTGATACATCCCTGCGATGTAATCAATTATCGCAGCGCGAGTTGGGGCGATTTTATCACCTGTCATCTGCATCCTGGATGCGGATGGTGATAAATAGGCCCCTTAGTCTTTGGTGTCTGAGACCTTGGCAAAAACATGTCATCCCCTTATGCACCCGCTGTAAGAACTGACACGGATTCACACCCGCAGGTCTCTGTGTGATTATAAAGCCAGATCACTCATTTATCCGTTTTGACATATATAGAAAACCTTATTTTCTCATAGCCTCGTTGTTTCTCAATACTTACTTTCCCATTGCTGAAACTTTGTAATCTGCAACATACAACATTATTTCATGAAAAAAAATAAAACAAAAATCATTTGCATTTGGAAGAATGAACCTGTAACAATGACTCTTTCATCACAGAGGATTAATTACACTTCTGAGCGTCTCTAACGACTGTTTACTAAGGTGAAGTATTTAAAACGCATTCTTCAGCCTATTAACCTGGAAGAAGTTGACTTGAAGAGGATGATGGACTGCATCAGTGAGGACATGTCTGCAGCAAAACAGCACCTGCACCATTATTCCCGTACTACCTGAGTGCAGGTCCTGAAGGTCATCAGTCAATGGATTCATACACTCCATTTGTGTGTATTAAGTGTGTGCATGGGGGAAGGGTCACTTGTAAAATGTGTATGGCTCCACCAACACACGGGGTCACACACGAAGGGGATGATTCTGAGTTGGACACAAAGTGGCTGTGTGTGCGTGATGCCGCAGAGGAGGCCCAATTTACTACCTTATGCTAATGCCACTTTCCATAGGGCTAATGAGACGATCGGTGCGGCTATTAGCAGGAAGACGCACCACCGACCCTTTATTCCGTTGACAGCTGCAACTGCCATCACTATTATCAGCATTAGAGCACCGCCCCGCCCCCCCGCTAGGTGCGAGATCCGCCATAGACAGGCTCCCCTTATCTGTACAATAGAGTGGAACTACAACACTCCCACATGATGGAACGGTTCCGTGTGATCTCATTGCTGCAGCTCCTGCCCCGAAACGCCCTATTTCACAGGAAGACATCTTCAGCAAAGTTCCATCTGACACAGAATAGGCAAAAATGCCTAAAGGGCCCCATACACTACAATGATATATCTGAGGCTGAAGTCGGAGGCGATTTACCTTGAACTCTCCCGGGAGCTTCCCAGGAGTGGTTCCATACGCTTTGGTACATTTTGCATGCGATATATCGTATGCGATCCCACCCATGCCTGCGGGAACCGACATATCACGAGTGCAGTTCTAGAGCCGATCTGACCCTCACGGGAACACGCATCAGATCGAAACGGAAACATCCAAAATGCCCGATTTCACCCGATATATCGGCCCGAATTTGGATGAAATCGGGCATTATCGTTCTAGTGTATGGGGCCCCTAAATTGTCTTCTGCGTATGCACTGTATGCTGCAACGCCCTGCTTGCGCCTGTGCAAATAGATCTGTCTGACTTGGAGACCCCCCACCAGTGGCCAATCCATGACCACCCTGAGCAGCTAATTGTGGAGTGGACGATGAGAGCCAAGACACATCTCGCACTGCCACTAACCTCCTCATATACCATGAACGGCTAGTTTGACCCCCCAATTATGTTATGTAAATCCAGAAAGCAAAAGGACATCAGGGATTCAGGTGGCAAATTCTTTTAATGTGCAGTAGAGTAACCATATTTTCTTTGTTAATACTTCACAAAAGAATGTCCAGGAGCGTCCCATCATCTCTTCAGAAGTATATTAATACATTAGAGACTGTACAAAGAAGGGCAACTAAAATGGTGCATGGCCTACATCACAAAACATACCCAGAAAGACTAAGAAATCTCAATATGTATAGTTTGGAGCAGAGAAGGGAAAGGGGGGACATGATAGAAACTTACAAATATACCAAGAGTTTTAACAAAGTCCAGAAAGGAAACATTCTCCAAATGAAGAGAAGCAATAGGACACGAGGACATGCACTGAGACTGTAGGGGGGAGGTTCAGGGGAAATCTGAGGAAAAATTACTTCACAGAAAGGGTAGTGGATAAGTGGAATAGCCTCCCATCAGAGGTGGTAGCGGCTAAGACGGTAGAGCAATTTAAGCATGCATGGGATAGACATAAGAATATCCTTACACAGAAATAAGGATCAAATAAGGTTTGAGGTAAAAAAAAAAGGGCAGACTAGATGGGCCAAGAGGTTCTTATCTGCCGTCACATTCTATGTTTCTAGAAGGTAAACAATGTAAAGGTAAAAGTTTTAATAAGCAACTTTACATTACTTTATTTTCTTTTTAATTTACAGTATTACTTATTTTCTTTCTTTTTATATAGTCATTGTAAAATGACAGAAGAACAGGAAATACAGAGCCGGAGAGTGAGTTGGTAAGCCCTGCTACAGCCTTACCACTATTTCAGCAGGATCCAGCTGATCGTACATGAGGGGCATCTGCCCTGGGACAGAACTGGGGGCCTTTAGGTGGGATTACAGTGTGTGGCTGTATTCCTAGGCACACAACAGAAACAGTGCACACAAGTTGCTATGCTGGAATGCAGCGATGATTTGTGGGTGTGTGTTGTGTATTCACAAGAGTGGATTATCACATGGTCCTCAAGGGCTGCTGCCAAGGATTTCAGGCCAAGCAGTGGAACCTGGCCAAGCTGGGAGTCCAGTTACTGTCCGTGGGCCGGACTCTGTCATACCACAGGGGATTCTGCTGCCTACCAAGAGAGGCACCATTGCTGCACACCCAGAAATCAGACAGCATGGTGTGCTCAGGCCATAGCACAGCAACAGGACATTTATTATTCAATAACAGGCAAGCAGATGATATTTGTGTTTCTGACAACCATAGCATAGGGTTAAGCGGATGGAATGACCTTTATTCAGAGCCGGATGAACAACAGGGCAGCTGGGTTAGTTGCCCCCCCCCTTCTTCCATAGCTACCTAACCAGCATGGGGAACACTGTGGCATATGCAAGCCAGGATTCCTGTGTGGCATAAAGTGGGGGCACTATAGTGTGGTGCTGGGAGTATTTACACATTATACTGCCATCTTATTGACGATTCTATTGTCAAGGGTCCCCATAAGTTAGTTGCTCTGGGGCCCCCACAAACCAGCCCTGCTTGTAGTCACAATATCTACATGTGCTAAGTCTGACTCCCTGTGTCCCGCTGCCCACAGAATGAGAAGACGGGGAAGGAATATGACTAGAGGTCACTATGCTCTGCCCACAAAATGCTGTGATTCGCAGGGTGTAGGGAGGGGCCGTGGACACATTGCGTGAATTTGCATAATTTAGCCCCGCACCCTCCATATGGTGCCACAATTCCATGTATAATCTCCTCATCCTGCCCATTTCACTAGGAAGCGGGTGGGATGCACGGGTTCCAGCCACTCTTCGTACTACCCGAAAAATCGTGAGTCTCCCGCATCTTGCGGAAGAGTAGGCAAGTATGAATTAAGGAGCGAAATAGGAGCAATTTGCTCCTGAAATAATCCATGTTGCAATGCAATGGGTGCAAATGCACGTGTGTTGTTCTTGTATGCAGGGATACTATACTCTGCTTCTGCATACAGCACAGCGAACAAATACCGCGCAGCTTTGTTTTTACACTGATATTTAAACTTGAGTTCAGACACGCCCAGTGGCGGCTTTAGAGGTGGGGCTGCAGCACAGTCCAAAATTCAAACAGGGGAGCCAGACCTACTGCCAGTGAGTCCCGGCCTCTATTGATTGGCAATGTTTGGGGTGGCAGTTGGTGCGGCTCCCCTATTTGAATTTTGGACTGCACTGCAGCCCCACCTCTGGACACGCCCCTTCCCAACCGCATTTTTCTCTGCACATTTTCCATCTCCCCCACCTCCAGTGCAACATGGTGTTATCATGGTGCAAATTCCTGTTCTTTTCATTTACTCTTAACGCTGACTCTATCCCTGTATACTTATTACTTATTTATATATTATCATATTTAGATTCACTTTTGTAGCAAGAATGACGCGTGTCACTGGAAGCGGGCTGTGTTCTCAGATGCACAGACGCTTGCTAGAGGCCATGGGGGGTCATTCCGAGTTGATCGCTCGCTGCCGATTTTTGCAGCGCAGCGATCAAGTAAAAAAATGTCAAAACTGCGCACGCGCATCGTACGGTTACAAAGAGCAAAGAATCCATTCGCACAGCCGATCGCAAGGAGATTGACAGGAAGAGGGTGTTTATGGGTGTCAACTGACTGTTGTTCGGGAGTGGTTGGGGAAACACAGGCGTGTCCAGGCGTTTGCAGGGCGGGAGTGTCTGACGTCAATTCTGGGCCTCCATCGCTGGATTAATCGCACAGGATAAGTAACTACAGGGCTACTCTTCTTCTGCACAAAATGTTTTTGTACCGCTCGGCTGCACAGGCCTTCGCACACTTGCAAAGCAAAAATACACTCCCCGTGGCGGCGGCTATGCGTTTGCACGGCTGCTAAAAGTAGCTAGCGAGCGATCAACTCGGAATGAGGGCCCATGTGCATACGGAGACAGTGCACCTGCTATAGGCTAGTGCGAGTATCTCTGGTGGTCGCAATGATGAGCCGATGATGGACTGTCTAGAACCACCGGCGGAATTACGGCATGTAATGAAAGTACAGTAAGCATCTCAGGGCTCGGGCGCTAGTGCACAAGGCTTAAACTAGCATCTGCATACTATCACAATCTAGTGCGGACGCAGGAGCATCCATCTCTCAATCAGGCCCGTTTTTGGCTATGGTACCAATAGTAAGCCTTATTTCTCCAAAAAGGACAATATAGAATTAGCCTTGTTAGAGTAAATGTTATTTGACAAAGCAGAACATGGTTTGGCCTCCTAAGTACATACTGTATCATTAATTCTGAGAGCATTCCACAATGCATTGGAGAGCTTCATTGCAAATGTTACTGAGGGGGTTTGGCTCCTATACAGGGCCTGTCTGCTGCTCCCTCATTAGGGTAAGTGCTCTCTCTTCAGTAAGAAAAGGCCAAAGCAGCCACACTGAGGGCCTAAGTGACACTCTTCCAGCAATACCCACAGCTGAGTTCATGTGCTCCCCCCTCGGAGGTCACCCAGTCACTCATGGATGCAGCTGTTCTTAGAACAACATTGGTCTCTTAATTGGGCCCATGAAAGAGCCTGTATCCAGTGTACAGTTTGTCCACTCTGCTACTTTCCAGAGCTCTGCTTACCTGCACTTCAAGAGCCCGTACACACATCTGCGCAGGGAAACTTGGTCAAATGCGTGAAAAGGGACTGGTGTTATTACATTTGTACCCTTAGGGTGCCCTGACGCTTGACGAATAGGTCATGCATGCCGCCCTAGAAACCGGAGATCCGTATAGCTTACAATACGCACGTTTGGCAGCAATTTTGTGACTGTGATTTTCTCCTATGCACGGGCTGCAAGATTGAGAGGCAAAAGGAAAACAGATTGGAAGTTTGTTTATTTCTTATATGAGTGAAAGACTGCGGAGGAATGGAAGTTGCAATGCTTTCTGTTCTATAAGGTTTTCAACCTCAGCCATCTGCCCAAATGCTTATCGGGCTTGGGGGAGATGTACTAAGCAGCGATAAAAGTGGAGAAGCGAGCCGGTGGAGAAGTTGTCCGTGGCAACCAATCAGCACTGACCTAACAATTCTAATTTGCATACTGTAACAGTATACAGAGCAACTGATTGGTTGCCATGGGCAACTTCTCCACTGGCTCACTTCTTCACTTTTATCACTGTTTAGTACATCTCCCCCTTATTGGCCAATCTGTTAGTGGTATCATGACTCGGTCATAACTGACATCTGAGCTGCCTGCCTGAACTCAGGGGGTCATTCCGAGTTGTTCGCTCGTTGCCGATTTTCACTATGCTGCGATTTGTTGCTAATTGCGCATGCGTAAGGCACGCAGGGCGCATGCGCTTAGTTATTTAACGAAACACTTAGCAGATTTGCTGTGGATTCTGCGGCGCTTATCAGTCGCTCTGCTGATCGGTAAATGATTGACAGGAAAGGGGCATTTCTGGGTGGAAACTGAGCGTTTTCCGGGAGTGTGCTAAAAAACGCAGGCGTGTCAGGGAAAAACGCGGGAGTGTCTGGAGAAACGGGGGAGTGGCTGGCCGAACGCAGGGCGTGTTTGTGACGTCAAACCAGGATCTAAACGGCCTGAGCTGATCGCAATCTAGGAGTAGGTCTGGAGCTACTTTAAAACTGCAAAGAATTATTTATTAGCAATTCTGCTAATCTTTCGTTCGCTATTCTGCTAAACTAAGATACACTCCCAGAGGGCAGCGGCCTAGCGTGTGCAATGCTGCTAAAAGCAGCTAGCGAGCGAACAACTCGGAATGAGGGCCTCAATGGGGTAAATTTACTAAGATGGGAGTTCTATTTAAGATGGAATGTTGCCCATAGCAACCAATCAGATTTCAGGTATTATGTTCTAGAAGGTGCTAGATAAATGAGAAGTAGAATCTGATTGGTTGCTATGGGCAACATCCATCTTAAATAGAACTCCCATCTTAGTAAATTTACCCCTATTTTTCTCAATTGGTCTCCTGTTACACTGGATAGTTCATGTAATACAGTATTAATAATTACCACTATACTGTAGATGGTATAAAGTATAGCTGCAGGGGTGAGAGTCTAAAAAAAATAAAAATTATTTATCTCCTGTAAATAACACAAGTGGTCAGGAAATGGTTAATCATCCCATGATGAATATACACATAAAATATAACCAGTAGTAGACAGAACTGAGCTCTCTAAGCACACTTTCTCCCACCTCATCGTAAGACACCTATCTCTTTTTGCGGGCAGCTGCTCTCTGGCCAGGTGTCAGTAACTGATATTGCTACGGGCTAGCAGGATTTTTGCCCAGGGCGCCACCTTCCGGAGGGCGCCGCCGCCATGGCAAGATCCACTACTGGTGCCGCCTGGTGCTATGTAGTTGCCCGGTGCTGTGCGGTGCACGATGAAGTCATCGTGCACCGCACTGCATTGTGGGAACGGCACATAGACGCTAGAGGTCATAATTGACCTCTAGTGTCTATGCGGTGCTATGGGAGAGACGTCATGACTGAGCGCTTTTCCCCCCCGGTCAGCGGGGGTGAGCGGCTTTCCATATCAGGATGCTATGGAAAGCCGCTCACCCCGCCGTTCATCTACTGGTAATACCAGTAGATGAACGGAGGCCGCCAGCGATGAAGCGGGGGCGAGCATCAGCGCTCATCGCTGGAGCATACACACTGGGCGGCTTTGAGCTGAAAGCAGCTCAACACACCAAAAGTGACCTGCTTTCAGCTCAAAATCACCCAGTGTGTATGGGCCTTAAGTCTCCAGGGTGGTGGCTAGGGCTAAGAGTTGGTGGGTGGCGGCCACGGCTAAACGCATCCCGGAACGTTCTTTATTGTATTGTGTTATGAGTCTGATTTTGATCTTTTTAAATTGCTTGTAGGTGGTTTAGACTTGTTTCTGGGTGACAAATATGGACCTATGTTGTTGTACTGCTTTTAGAGTCTGTTGACATGAGAGTGCTGTAATTCCCCCCTTTGAATCTCTCTGTGATGTGTATGTTTTGCCTGGTCTTGCTAAGAGATGCTATTTGTGAACTTTATTTTTAAGCGTCTGAATTGGCTGAATGGTATGCTGTTGAGCCATCAGAATTTGTGCCAGCTCATCCTTAGAACATAGTGTGTTTGTAAAATGTCTTAGAGCTTAGA
Source organism: Pseudophryne corroboree (assembly GCF_028390025.1). NCBI lineage: Eukaryota > Metazoa > Chordata > Amphibia > Anura > Myobatrachidae > Pseudophryne > Pseudophryne corroboree. The sequence goes on from NC_086455.1 coordinate 18,965,401, forward strand.
AGTCTCCATATACAGTGTTTTTTTCCAAATACCAAATCTAGCGTGGTTGGGTAACGTTCTTTAAATTGAGTCTGTTTTGCTTTTTCTGTGTGATGAGCTTCTTGAAATATATGGCCATGGTCTTAAATAAGTAAAATTACAGGAATAGCTGTGCCGATGGTTCCAGGCATTATACAAGTAGCAACATGATGAGATTTATATGTTACGGAGTCTTCTGGCTAGTCTATACCTTCCATGGGGTGTTCATGATGTCCTCAGAGGTTCTGTGACTGCCTTGGTGCAGGTCTCTTAGGGGCTGGGATTCCTATGCACTTACTTGGGGTGCTACTCTAGAGCCTGGCCTTCTCTTGGCTGCAGAGGAATGACATCCCATTGGTCAAGCCCTCTTGATCAATGCGACGGGTTATGGATGGTAAGAAGCCAGGCAAAAGTAAATCCCAGCAGTAGCATTGGCCCTCCCACTGTGGTGGGTTCCCAAGGGTTTCTGGATGGTTGGTTGGGGCTAAATCTTTATTTCAATATTTGTAGCCCCTGGAGGCTGGAACCATTCCGGAACTTCAGCAGCTCAAAATATTTTTTAACCAAGAGACAGGGTAGAGCAAGTTTAATACAATGTCTCTGTTGGGCTAAGATGGCTGCATGAAGTGCAATGAAGTCTACGTGCCATAAGCATATTATGAGAAGTTGTGGTCACCATATTTGACTCTTTCTCTTCTTTATATGATCATCTTTGGAGCAGAATATGAAGGTTCACCAAATTCTGCTATAGCCTGGTGACGGAGCTCAGGTAGAAGTGTCTTACTTCTAGTATAGACTCCACATGCTCCCTCAGGATATTATATTTGCAAAATAATATGAAGCCCCTTTATTGTGAGCCCTCTGGGGGCCAGACCCTGAGCTTCTCTTCATTAGGCTCCACCCCCTTGCAGTACAATACACGAATGGCGATATTAGGGCAGCTGTAGAAATAAACGGGGATTGTGGAATTGTGCCATCCGATCCTGACAGCCCTTAACCGAATTCTTCAGTCCTACTTTTTTTTTTAATTAAATAAAGCTTTATTGAAATCAGGTCACAAAGAGTTTCAAAACTGAAGTAATGAAGGAATAGCTTTAGCAGTAGAAATGGTAAGTAAATGGTACTGTACTAGAGGATCTGGCTGGATGACACTCTGGGTTTAGTAGGCCATCCTGCACAAAGACTATGTGGCTCATCTAGAGCATACCCTGTTCCAAAGCGAGGGGTGATAATTAGCTGCGAAGCAGAGACAGGTGCCAGCTGACAAACAGTCTTAATTATTTGGTATTACCCACACCAAGTACGGAATATACTCCTGGGGAAATCACACAAGGACATTGAGCCAGGACTGACACATACACAGTAACTGCAGGCACAGGCCTTGCCAGGATACTGACATCTCCTTCTGGCCTGGAGCCCTTAGTTGCTCCGTGCATCTGACTTCTAGTCCTGGAAATTCTGACTTTAAACCTGGCACTCAGCATCCATCGCACTGATCACATTAGGAAATCATCTGGTTTAGTGCTAGCATTCATGGCAAAGGGGGAACGTGTAGAACTGCCCCCCCCCCCCCTTCTCTCTGGAGGAAGGGATGGGAGGAATTCGGTCAAAATGAGAAACTTGGCTATAGAGGTGCTCAGGGATCCAAACATTTCATGTCTCTGTAATCTATAACTCTGCCGGACTTCACCTAGCAAATGACTTTGTAGTGCTGTGTCGGTTGCGGTACGTGTACATTTTAAAATATAAAATCAACTAAAGAAGTTAAAATAATACTTTGCAGGCTGTCTTTTGTACAATGTATAAAATAAACTCAAAGGGTAACTTTTGCAGTATAGCTCCGCCTCCTATCAGTCCAGTGGCCATTACACTGCAGTGTGGTTGCCAATACTGACTCGTCCCCTTATGCAGGAGTCTGAGCCATATCCCTTCCAATGTCCAAATATTGCAATTGCCCTTGATGAAACTGGGAATCTGGAATTTCCAGAAGTCATATTCTGGACACCATCTAGTTCACCGGGTTTAGCTAGAAGAGAGGTGTGACAAACAGTGGGGTCACTAGGAATCTCTGCGTAGTGAGCCGTAAAGGCAATCTGCTTTAGCACCATTGGGGCACAACAGACTGAGCTGTTGATACAAGTGCAAGTAAGATATTTAATCTGGAAAAGACTGACACCTGGGGGTCATTCCGACCTGATCGTAGCTGTGCTAAAATTAGCACAGCTACGATCACTTACACTGACATGCGGGGGGACGCCCAGCACAGGGCTAGTCCGCCCCACATGTCAGGCCGGTCTTCCCTCCCCGCACAAGTACAAAAGCATTGCACAGCGGCGATGCTTTTGTACTTGAAGAGTAACTCCCGGACAGCGCAGCTCCTGCGGCTGGCCGGGAGTTACTCGTCTCTGTCTGCCCTGGGTTGCAGCGGCTGCGTGTGACGTCACACAGCCGCTGCGACCCACCCCCTGCACGGTCCGGCCACGTCTGCGTTGGCTTGACCACGCCCACAAAACGGCATCCAATCGCAGCCGTGCCGCCCCCTCCAGCCCAGCGACCACTTCTGCCTGTAAATCAGGCAGAGGCGATCGCTAGGCAACGACAGCCGTCGGCTGTCAGCCATGCTGCGCCGGTGCATGCGCAGTTCTGACCTGATCGCTGCGCTGCGATAAACTGCAGCAAGCGATCAGTTCATAATGACCCCCTTTGTGCGAGTGAAAGTAAGATACTTAAAGACACTGCGTTTATTTAACCAAGAGACCCTCATTGCTGAATGAGTTATATTTGTCAGGAGACACTGCAATCCCTTCGCTAGCTACATCCTCTTGTGAATGGAACTGAGCTATATTGACATTATTACAGCCCAGGATTCTTTATATAATTGTGTGCCAATTTCCCCATTGCAACGCTGTGGCACCGCAGACCTTTTACAAGAGCTCCAACATTATTTGCTAGTGAAGATCATTACACCTTGGCTAGGGAAGGCTAGAAATTTAGTCATTGTTATTATTAAATGTGTTTTTCATCACTCTCCTCATTACCACATTATAGATTGTGATTCTAATATGCTAATATCTGTGATTCAATTGATTGTCTTTTGCTTTTTTGAATGATCCATTGTGATGAGAACTGTAATCAGTTGTCTTCTCTTTATTATTTTTTTTAAGCCTTCAATCCAGAGTTCATTGCGGAAAAGACATCCTGTTGGAAATGCTGGTATGGTACTACAGGACAAGGTACGGGGAGAAAAATTTCAGGGAAAAGGTCTGTCACATAGCCACCCAACACCTGTGAGACCTCTCTTAACCAATTAGACATACACGCTAACCCTGGGATGTTACATCTACCCTATGGGGATCTGGATAAATTAGAATCATACAACCTTAGTTATGATAGCGTCCAGGGAAGTTTTGCATCTTGGATCACTTGGATAGTATGTTTAGATGGATATCAGACTCTATAAAAGAAAGTGGAGAGAGAAGGGACAAACGTAATCATATCCATATTCTCAGTTATTTGCCATATTTGTAATGAACCAAGAATAGGTTAAACCCCACCAAAGATGGATACAGTAAGTGCTACCCACGGTATATGTCCATGAAATGCAAGTCCTGTAGTTCTGTAAGGATGAGTTTACTTGCCTTCAGTTGGATCCTGGTAAGTGATATCTAGATTCTAGTTCTAGGGATCATGTGAAGGCTTTCCAAGGCTAAGGAAGGGGATGAGCTTGGCATAATAATGGCTAGGAGCAGAACGTGTAGTTGATGGTCACCTTTCAGACCGAAAATCTGTGGATTATCACTTTAATTGGCCTTCGATAAAAACCTGCAGATTTCATTAAATACTTTAATGCACTTTTGATCTAGAGATACCGTCAGTTAAAATGATTGGGCAGCAAGGTTGTTGTAATGGTTAGTATTGTTGCCTCACAGCACTGAGGTCATCGTTTTGATACCCACCACTGCTCTAAGTGCGTGGAGTTTGTATGTTCTTGCCATGCTTAAGTGAGTTTGTGCCAGTTCCTCACACGATCCAAAAATATACTGGTAGGTTAATTTGCTACCGACAAAAATTAACCCTAGTCGGTGTAGGGGGGAAGAGGGTGATATGGGGAGGTGGGGGGTTGTGAATGTTGGAAATATAGGCCCTCATTCCGAGTTGTTCGCTCGCAAGCTGCTTTTAGCAGCTTTGCACACACTAAGCCGCCGCCTACTGGGAGTGAATCTTAGCTTATCAAAATTGCGAACAAAAGATTCGCAATATTGCGAAAAGACTTCTCTGTGCAGTTTCTGAGTAGCTCGAGACTTACTCTTCCAGTGCGATCAGTTCAGTGCTTGTCGTTCCTGGTTTGACGTCACAAACACACCCAGCGTTCGCCCAGACAACTCCTCCGTTTCTCCAGCCACTCCCGCGTTTTTTTCAGAAACGGTAGCGTTTTTTCATACACTCCCATAAAACGGCCAGTTTCCGCCCAGAAACACCCACTTCCTGTCAATCACACTCCGATCTCCAGAACAAAGAAAAAACCTCGTAATGCCGTGAGTAAAATACCAATCTTCATAGCAAATTTACTTGGCGCAGTCGCAGTGCGAACATTGCGCATGCGCAAATAGCGGAAAATCGCTGCGATGCGAAGAAAATTACCGAGCGAACAACTCGGAATGACCACCATAGACTGTAAGCTCAACTGGGGCAGGCACTGATGTGAATGGTTGAATAATATCTGCAAAAGCACTGCAGAATATGTGTGTGCTATATACATAAACGTAATAAATAATTTTTTTGTTTTGGATGAACTTAAAAATACTCAGAGAAATTGGACTAGTTCTGGCCCCTTGTGTGGCCATCCAAGGTCCATGTTATTACATTTCAGGCCTAGTTTGTGTCAATATGTGCTTACTGGAGACGTGGCATTCTAGAATTCAAGGTGGACCTATCATCGGGGCTTCATGAGTGATCCCATATGTCTACAAGAATGAGAGAATATTTTATTATACGTTATCACACCTTGAGTTGCTTAAAACCTCAGGAACATAAACACTGACAATGTGACAAATGATTGTCCTACAAATTTCCACGGAAGACAGTTTTTTTTATTTCTAGTAACAATTGTACATTGTAATTTCACCATTGCATAGATAGATTCCCGGAGGAGCTGATTGCTTTGGGTTATGCTGCATTTATTAAATACGCCTTATGTTCATGTAGGAATGACTATGTAGAGACGCGCTTCACAAATCATCAGATCCACGATAAATACTGCCAACTGCCAAAAAAGTGCTACCACAGCAACCAACACTTTTGGCGATTGAGAAAAAAATAGGTGCTGAATGATAATCCATCATGAGACTTTTCCGGACAGAGAGGAATAATTAGCCTGAATGTCTGCCAGTAGTCCTCTGGCTTAAAATCTAGTTTACAAAAAAGCAGATTAGACGTGTTCAATCTGTTCCGTTCTAAAATATGATGTAACTTTTTTTTTTTTACCGCTTCTTTTTTATTGAGTGCACTAAAGATACTACAGGTTCAGACGTACAATAACATAGTAAATAAATACATATGGTATGTAGTTCATACAAGAGAGGCTACAAATGGTAATGTAAAGAGTGACAATGGAATCAGACGATGATACCTGTAACCTACAAAGGAAGAGAATGGGGAAGAGAAGAAGGTGGAAACACAGAGGGGGTGATGTTCCACACTGAGAGAAGTCTGCTGGCCTGTCATCTGGAAACTGAAGAGGGAGGTACTTCCAGCCGGTGATGGTATACTCAAACAAGTTGGTTGTTGGTCAACGAGGAATTGGTTCTAACAAAAGGTCCAGTTGAACCACTTTGAGGAAGGACGCAAAGGAGTTCCTCAGAATGCTAGTGATGTATTACATTTCCTATATGTACCATACCCTGTAGCAGACCAATGTGAACAGTGGGATACGGAGATTCCAGGAGGAAGCATTTTCACATGTACTGTAGCTGCACTCATGATATGGCAGAACATTTTTTATAGGTGTGATAGGGGAAGTTAGGAGTATGTACTTTGTATGATGCAGTATCTGTAGGTTGATAATCTTGGAGTTGGGGTAATGACCTTCTTTCGAACATCACTGAGGTTTGCGGCTGCTGTATCAAATATGCAAAAAAAGACCATAGCTGATCTCAGTTCCTCCAGCGAACCTCCAAGGCATCAGGTTAGATACAATGTAGCTGGCTGGGGTCATAGTACCAGCAATAAATAAATTTCTGTGTTTTCCATCATGTTGATGGATGATTTTTGAAGATGCCAGCCCAGTCCTCTTGATCAACCTGTTCTCCCAAGTCAGATTCCCACTGAGTTTGGAATGGATCCTTCTCAGCACCAATGGTGGGAAGTAGAGCATTATAGAGAGCAGATATGAGATCTTTGGAGGAGCGACCAGAAAGACAAAGTTGTTTGATCTCCAAGGCCAGCCTTCACCTATGGCATGATTTCATTGAGTCAAAAAAGTATCTAAGATGCAGATACTGGTGGAACTGTTCCTTCGCAAACCCAGAAAGATCCACCAGGTCTACATATGTAGGAAAGTTTGTAGCTTTTGGGAGATTATTCAAAAGTAAGAAGTCACCCTTGGGCCAAGTCATTGAAATGTGGGGGTATATACTGTGGGAAATGTGTGGTGCCCCACAGTGGGATGACCAGGAGCAGGAGGGAAATTTAATGGCCATCTTGTTGCACTATGACTTTATGGCAATGGAGTGAAGGGGGATTGGATGTGAGCAAGCTACTGAGGGTCTGCAGTGTAGGGGTAACCAGAGGATGGAACATACAGGATGACCATCTAACACTGTTAATACCATCTCCACCCAAATCCTGAAGCCCTGAGTGAAATGCCAATGCACCCACTTGAACAATCTTGCCAAGTAGTAGTAATTGCAAAAATTAATTAAGCCCAGGCCACCTGCTGCAGAGGGCCACTGATAGATGCAAGCTTGGATCTATGGTTTCTTATCAGACCAAATAAATGTCTTCTTTAGCTTTTGAAGGGAGGACAGGATCAGCCATGGTAATCGTATTGGGAGAGTGGGAAAGAGATACAGCAAACGGGGGAGGATATCCATTTTGATTGAGGTAATGTGACTAAATAATCAAAGAAATATAAAGGCCCTTCTAGGACTCAAAGTCCAATTTAATATTAGAAATTATATATGAAATATATACTAAAATGTGGATGTTTAGAAGTGAGATGTTGCCCATAGCAACCAATCAGATTCTAGCTATTATCTTCTAGAAGGCGCTAGATAAATGATAAGCAGAATCTGATTGGTTGCGGTGACCGGATGCGCCTTGCTGCCCATGCCAAGTGATCACAGATTGGGTTTGGGTTTCACAGGACTTGGCGAATAAGGTATTCCCTCTTACCATCAGTAACTGCCTGTTACTGGCTCCACCAGGTCCTACCAGCCCTGGAACCACCTTTCTGCTCAGGCTCCTACTATCGTCACCCGAAACCACTTGCTGCTGTGTTTGCCAAGATACGTCACTGCCACACCTCCTGACTAGCATTGGTTGATCCCCACTGGTCACTGACCATTGACCAGGCCCTGCATCAGTAGCTGGCAGAGGGCGGAGCTTGGAGATGCTGGGCTCAAACCAGAACAGGTTGAGAACGGGACTGCATGTGTTACATTTCTGCCGGTTACAAGATGAAGGCAGTCTTCTTGAAGGCAAGAAGTTTTCGCAAAGCAGCAATCAGGTCTGAACTGCGCATGCGCTGGTGCCGCAGTGCCCCAGCGCATACCAGACAGCCGACGGCTGTATCAGCCCTGCGATCGCCACTGCCTGATTGATAGGCAGAGGCGGTCGCTGGGCGGGAAGGTTCGGGACGGCGGCGTCTGGCCACCATTTAGGGTGTGCGGTCCGGGCAACACAGGCCTGCCCGGACCGTTGGGGGGGTGGGCCGCGGCAGCTGCGTGACATCACACGCAGGCGCTGCAACCCTCACAGCGACGAGTAGCTCCCTGCCAGCGCACAGGAGCTGCGCTAGCAGGGAGGTACTCCTACAGTACAAAAGCATCGCCGCTGTGCGATGCTTTTGTACTTGTGCGACAGGACAGGGACTGACATGCGGGGCGGACTAGCCCTGTGCTGGGCGTCCCCCCCGCATGTCAGAGAAGCTGATCGTAGATGTGCTAAATTTAGCACATCTACGATCAGGTCTGAATTAGCCCCACAGTCTTAAAGGAGATTCTTCTCTCTTTCAAGGGGATACAGCATACAGATGTTAACAGCCATTCAACCTTCTGGATGTCACAGAAAGTAGAACTCTCTTCTCATTCAGAAGAGATCTCCCTTAAACAGGCTTGCAGGCCTTTTTATCCTCATCCAAAATGCAATACCACAGGGGCTTGGTCCACCCAATTAGGCTATCTTACAAAATATAGACAAAATACAGCTTACATTTCAAAGAGAACTGAACTGTCTTCTCCCAAACCAGTTTGCATTCCTAAAACAGTCTGATTTAACATACAGTCTCTTTCACAAATGTAAATACAACTTGAATATCTGTAAGAAATGTACAGGAAATTCTTGAAAAGAGACAAATTGTTTTCATCCAGACTGACACGCATAAGCCCACCTGGAGGGCATTACAAAGAAAGTGCTTGGCTAACTGGCACCTGTCCCCTTAATGGAGCTAGGTCAATTACCATATTATGGCTCTGTGAGAATGTCCCATGAACTGTTTCCAAATGTCAGTACCTAAGTGCATTTCAAGACCTTTAATAGAGACTGGCCAGTCGGACTTAATCCCCTGCTGTAATGACTTAATCCCCTGCTGTATTGTTCTTTGTATTGTATTGCAGCTGAGAACGATAGATGAACGGTTTATGCTAATAAATCATGTTGTGCCTAGGCGCAGAAAACTAGTCAAGATAACCGTGGACCCATCTGTATATATATATATATATATATATATATATATATGTATATATGCAGCCTGGGTCCAACCATTCCTGGCTGCAGTCCTGCCTCTTGCCATCGGCTATCACATCTATAGCTGCCGCCTCCGGGCTGATTGTCCCATTAAAAAATTACGCAGAAGCATGCGGGTTAACCCCCTCAGCACTACGGCGGACATTTTTGGCACGTGGGTCGGGTCTCTGGACACACCTGCTGTGGGAAACATCTCCACTTCTAAAAACCCAGACTTTAGTAAATATACTGTACCCCATAAGGTCCAGTCTTGAGCATATTCATTTTGACATTTGAATGAGCTGAAAACTGATGAAGTTCTTTAAACATATAAGGAAGGGAAGTGAGGGGATGTGATATGGGTTATCCTCGTAGATGGCATTTTTATGGCATCCGCAAGACATTGGACTTCCCAAAAAGTCAGGGTAAGATCTGATTTTTAGAGGGGAAATATCAAACGGGAAAGGGGACAGTCCTGCCTAGTCCCATTCAATACAGGCAAGAGAGATGAAGAGGACCTATTAACCTAGACCGAGGTGTTACAGTATAACCTCAAGATGCCCGGAAGGAATTAATCTCGGAAGCCATAGGTTGCAAAAGCTCTCACCAGGAAGACTCCATGCAGTCAAAGGCCTTCTCTGCATCTAGGGAGAGTAATAGAGATGGTAACCTGATCTCAGTGACATGATGAATTGAGGCAGTTATTCGCCAGGTATTATTCTGCAGCCCGGCAGCCAGGATAAGGTCCACCTGGTCCGGGTGAACTAGAGAAGGAAGACCCAGGTTTAGTCTGTTGGAAAGGACTTTGAAAAGAAAATGAGGTTGATATTCAATTACCAAATGGTATATTAACTGCTACAAAGAGAGGGCTCTTTACCCTCCTTGGGGGTAATTCTTGCATTTGTTGTTGCCGTTTCAAACGAACCACCATCCAGGATCAAGGTAGAAAGGGAGGTCAAATTGGGGACTGATATGTCTGCAAACTACTTCTAGTAGGAAGTTGGGAGGTCATCTGGGTCACTTTTCCAAGGTCACTTTTCCAAGCCAAGGTCACTTTTCCTCCAGGACTTCATGATGTAACATATTAGAAGATTTCCCGCTATAGGTGGATCCTACTCTAGCACAAATAGTCTCAAAACACATAGAAAATTACACATTGTGTATTTGCCAGAATTTAGTACACTTCTTTTGTGGTATTTGTTCGTTACCTGTTTGTAGCATGAATAAATGCACTATCATTTATGGATTCTTATGTTTTGTGACACAAATTTATTTTTAATATCTGAATATCTGAAACTATTTGCTACAGATATATGCATGCCAGTTGCTTTACCTTATAGCTTTTTGTACCAATATTTACTATGATACATTAGCTTTAGCCGTAATTGCCCACTGTACTGGAATGTTCCGGGGAGTGTGGCTATTCGGGGAGCTCTCCCGTACTCCTGATACCATAGAATGGCATTACATATCCTCTGATGTAACCAGGTATAGTGGAGAAACGCGTAGGTGGTACAGAACGCTCTTACAATAAGCCCTATCTGGGAAATGTCACTTTGCTGTGGCTGCAAGCCAGTTTTTATACAGCATCTGTACGCTGTTCAGCTAACCTTGGCCTTTGTGCATACCCGCATTCCTTTGATGGTCTGCGTGCATCATCCTTGGTAGATGCTAAGCGCGAAGACTCGCTGCCAAGATAAAAACGAATTTGCATTGCCCTGCACTTTACAACCTGCCTTGTGAATCTTGGAGCTTGGTCTGCATTCATTACCATAAGCTGCTCAGTCATCCTCTCTTGCAGCAGACTGTGTTTTGGAAGTTATCCTCAGTCCTCAGTCCTCATTGCGCAGATTGCTTGAAGTGAATTGTTCAGCATTTAAACAAGCAGAGGCGGGGCGGGAGTGGGCGTGCCAACAATGTTAGAATGCTGTCGCAGGGGCACGGCCAGGACAACGCAGGTGTGTACGGACCATTGCGGGGGCGGGCCGCGGCGGCTGCAAGACGTCACACGCAGCTGCTGCGGCCCGAAACGTGGCGGGTAGCCGCCTGCCAGCGCAGACAGGAAGCTACTCGGTGGGTGCAAAAGCATCGTCGCCATGCGTTGCTTTCGCACCCGTGCGGGGGGGGGGGGGGGCAGGGTCTAACATGCGGGGCGGACTAGCCCTGTAGCACATCTACGATCAGCTCTGAATCACCCCCTTAAGTTTGGGATTTTTATGTTCCTCAATAACTCTTTATGAAGGGATCCGTGTATGACAGTGCAGATTATTTGAGCACCAATTGTTTTATGTTATCTTATTTATGTGTTACTGAAATGTCACATTATTACAGTATCAGTAAATAAACCCTTCCTTATTTTTCTTTTCTTTTTCCCCCTGTATTTCTGGAAGATTTAGGGCTGAAAAAGCAACAGATTTTCTTTTATTCCAGGCTTTTAGATTAGGTTTCTCATGGTTATTTGTTATCCGGTTTGTCTTTTTTTCTGGCATCTGAGATCCGCCGACCTCCCCAGTAAACTGGGCAGTCCTGGGGCTTGATGACGTAATTTGCAGGGGGAATCTCGTCATCGTTGTCCCGCCTTCCCCCCCGATGCTGCAAATCTTCGCGTTGAGCAGCAGAGGGCAAGCTGCAATGATGTGATTCCCTGGACCATTCCTACCACACTTCCCACATGCCGGGATCTATAGGAGGACATTATAAAGAAGTCAGCAATTATGGTTTTGCCGGTTCCTATAGGAAAATTTGGCGAGGTGCCTGGCAATTCTGGTCCACTGACTCGGCTCGGCTTTGAACACACACATGGTGGGCAAATGTGCAGTTATGTCCTTCTAGGAAGAGCAGTGCGGGGGATCTTGGGAGCAGATGTCCTGGTATTCCACACCATTCCCTTCAATGATAGCAGTTCCATCAAAGGACTTGGGGTTCCCTGGGAAAAGGGAATTTCCATAGTTTGAAGCACCATGCCTATAATATCCTACCAATATTTTCACCTGACCTGTCTTTTCACACGCTGCTCCTGGCAGTACATCTTCATTTAAGGATAATTACAATGGAAATTGTTACTTTTGTCCGAGCTATATGAAGAACACTCGCCTTACTTAGGAGGGTCCAGTGACCAGGCTATCAGGTAGGTCAGGGCTGATTAAGCCATGGAGGGGGTCTGGCTCACCCCCAGTCCTCCTGCCCTCCACATCTTGTCAGCACCGCCCCCACTTGTCATCCTGCCCGCCACCACTATGGGACTGCACAGTGCAAGTGCAGCAGTGTGCTCTGGGGGCAAGGATGTATATTAGATTGTATATGTTAAATTAAACCAATGGTGTATATTAGATTTAAACTAATAGTATAATAATGCCTGGTACTGTTTACAGCGCCTCATAATTGAGAGACAACTATTATATAAAGTTTTCTTGCAGTGGTACAAACACAACTTAAACAACCTTAAAATACACATAGAAAAATTAAATTTATCATCTATCTTGTTACATGCAAGAATAGCAGCAGCCCCTTTACTACTTACACAGTGGGACAGGACTCGGGAGGACTCTCTGTGTGTGTGTCTCTCCCTCCAGCCCCAGATGCTCTGATCGTGTTACACAGGACTACAGAACCCAGGCGCGTCAATGTAGCCAGCTGTATATGGGGGCGGGGTAAGACTGGGATCTCTGGGTCACTTACGGCCCTCTCCTCCCTCCTATCTCTCCCCTGGTTGGGAAGCTCCATTGGCACCTCATGAAACCTGAAACTCGTGTGTCTCTGCCTGCACTGTACACTGTCCTGCTCGCATTCTGGTTGCCTGGTTCTTCCTTCTACTGCTGCACAAGAGGGAGAGCTTTGTCACTGTGCCCCCTTAATCCAGCTCCGAGGTAGGTCCCCTAATGTCTTGCACGTACCTGTCAGTGCTGCCCTTACTGTCTGTAGTAGGACTGTAACTAGGTGTATGTGAATTGTGCCATTGCACAGGGCCCAGGGACCTTAGGGAGGAATCCTACAGCCAGTAATGCTACTGAAGAGCCATCTGGGCACCCACTTCTCAGACTTGGCGGCACCGCCCCCTGGGTGTGTCATCATGGGTTTAGGGGCAGGGCCAGCGGGTATGGGACTCAGGGTTGATACCAATTAGGTCGGCACCCATTAGGTCGACGCCCATTGGTCGACAGTGGCTAGGTTGACACAGCCATTAGGTTGACATGAACAAGGTCGACATGAAAAAAAAGGTCGACATGAGTTTTTTTATGGGGGGTTTTGGTGTCGTTTTCTCCGTCAAGTGATCGGGAACCCCAATTAGTGCACTGCGTCCCCTCACTCCGCTTCCGCTGCGCTCGGCACAGGTTACTGTTCCCAATCGTAGTCCACGTGGATCGTAAAGTATGAAAAAGTCCCCCCCCCCCCCAAAATGTGAAAAACTCATGTCGACTTTTGTTTCCTGCCGACCTTGCTCAAGTCGACCTAATGCCGGTGTCGACCTATGTATAGTGTCGACCTAATTGGTGTTGACCCAGAGTCCGGATACCAGGGCCAGCACAGGGCACACTTCCACCCTGTTAGTGCACTGGTCTGCAGTGTATTGTAAGTGGTTGAAAACATGCACCTGCCAGGAGCATAGAGAATCCAGCATGAAAAACTGGGAAGAAACACCTGGCTGCCATGGAAATCCGCATTACCTATTGTTTCTGGGGCTAGTCACGGGTTTACTGTGGGCAGTAATTGCATAGCTCAGAGCACTTAACCCAGGAGCTAAAACCCAGTGGTATGTTCCGTGGCTAACTGACTAAGCTCCAATGTGGTATTCCTGGTGAAGTGGTGATACCCCTGACATAGCAAGAGTGCATGCAAAACCCTTGGTGCATTTGTGACTGTTGCTACTACATACAGGACATAGTATAAGAAACGTTGTGTATGGTTTTGTTTTTAGTTGTTACTGAAGGATTATCTGCTGAATAATACAACAAAATTATTTGCAGGTTTACAAAGATTTCCGCAAAGACACATACAAGTTTTACGTGTCCTCATACAGTATTGCTATAATTGCGCCAAACAGCCCCCCTAGGTCCTGTGCGACTCTGTTAGCACTGAGCTTCTTTTCCGCATCTTTACCCGAAATTGTTTCTCAGTCACAATGTGATGCACCAGGAGACTGTGCTGATTCATTTGATATGCGACACTTGTATATCTGTGCGTGACTGAGTCTGAATCTGTATACGAAGTGCCGCGATGCAGTGGCCACGTTTTTTCCCCACACCAAACTCTGTTGCGCTACATATACAGTCTCAGTCGCACACAGGTATACAAGCGTCACACATAAAATTAATCAGCAGTCTCCTGGCCGTATTGCGACTAAGAAGCATTATGGTGAATGCACCTTAATATAAGCTGGGAAGACCATCCAGGCATATAGGGGGCAAAACTAAAAGTTCTGAGTCAGCTTAAATTCATATTATTACGTTTCCTAATGGGTTATGTACAATTTTTTGAGACTTCTAACTACTTGCAATGTTCTACACAGCTGTATAAACACAAAAGTCAATTTAAGTACTCATTAATTAACAGTTAGTGCAGCCCATAAATCAATAGGGGTGTCATGTTTGCTTAGAGAGGTCAGGCTCCACAAACATTACAATGTATAGAGGGCACAAAACACCAAAGACGCTATAATACCCTTATATAAATGGTAGAACCGCAGGGCCGCTTATATTTGCACAAATGCACCCATTTTAGATGGAGAACTGCATGGAGTTACAATCCAAGATGGCGGCAGTTGTGGGATGCAAGCTAGTCAGATGAATGTACCTATATACATAGGGGGCCATTTATCATCACTACATTTGCAATGTGATCTGGGTACGATGTTAGCGCCCAACATCGCATTGCACAATGGGCATACATCGGCTAGATGTATGATGGCGCACCGGCAGCGTCAGGTGACCGTCCCTGCGATGTGCTCCGTGTGCTGCCAAGGTTTCTGCACAAGCGAGGTCCTGCTGACCACACATGCACGGCAGCCATTGCTGGGGGGAGCCCACCGCCGGCTAATGACGCGACATAGGCTACATTGGGCTACCGCCATAGGGTAGCTGCGGGTTCCAATCCCCAGAATGCTTAGTATTCCAGAAGTTGGTAAATCAGGCAGCGTCTCATCCTGCATAGAAACCTAAGGGGGCTGCGGCTGCTGGTGGGAACGGAGGGATCGCAGCAGGTATTGGAGATATCTGCTGCAGTCCCTCAGTAATACATTAGGGTGATGCTACATTTTTGTGCAAATAAGCCACAAATGAGCAATTCAGTTGTTAGTGAGAGCGGAGGCGCAGGTCACCATTAGCACTGATAGGGCTGGACGCAGAGTCGGCAGTGATGACAGCTGCACGGAGAGTGAATAAATAGCAGTCAGGATTTTCTTCTGTAATTACAGAATGTTCCTATATCTGACAGTCCGGACCAGAAATGCTGTTTCTCTGTCCAGTCTCCTCCTACGTAATCGTTACTTGGCGAACAAGCAGTATGACCCAGCAAATGTCAACGAGATGCTGAAGCTGCTCCTTTTGGATGTTCTAATGCTGCAGCAATCAGGGGACTCATTATATAAGAGCGAGGTCTTCGCTCCATCTACGTTTGAGAAAACACAGGCAGAATGCATCCTGCAACCAATTAGCCGTATACCCGGGTATTAGCATCACAAGCCGCTCGCTCGCTCTCTGATATGACAGTGTTATGATTTGAGATTAATCCTGTGTAAACAAGGGTGTATGTAAGGGTAAAAGTTTAAAGTGATGTATGCGGGGAACGCACTGGCCGGCGTGTCCACTGCGGCGTGGATGGGAATCAGCCCCAAATGGGTGTTGCCATGAGTTGTGTAAGGAGATCCTTCCCGGGAATACAGTATTCTGGCATAACTTTGCCTGATACTGTACTTTAACAAGTGAATGAATAAATCCATGTAAAGAATGTATGCAGGGGTCTCTTTCCCCCTGTGTTGGTCAATGGTAAATTGCCCACTACCACTGGCCACAGTATAGTAGCACAGCAGTCTCTGCCCTTGCCCTGCATGACCACCCTCCCCCTGGATCCATCACTGCCCATCCGTGCCCTCTGCTCATCTGGATTGTGTGGTAGAGAAGGTGAACTTTTGGCCCAATTAAGCTATCCGAGTTGATCGTAGCCCTGCAAAATTTTGCAGGGCTACGATCATGACCATAGACATGCGGGGGACGCCCAGCACAGGGCTATCCCGCCCCGCATGATGTCAGTGCCGCCTTTCCGCCCTTCCCAGCGATCGCCTCTGCCTGTCAATCATGCAGAGGCGATCGTAGCGCACCGACGGCCTTTGGCCGTCTGGCATGCGCCGACGTACTGCGGCGCCAGCGCATGCGCAGTTCGGACCCGATCACACCGCTGCGATAAACTGTAGCGTGCGATCGGGTCAGAATGACCCCCTATGTGCGCACCTTGGACCCTATTCAGGTTGGATCACTAATCTTGATAAAAAGCGGTTACTGTGATCAAATAGTTGCCGCCCTGAAATAGAGAAAAAAAACGCCCATTGCAGAAATTGCGCGATGTGATCGCATAACCAAACGCAAATTCCAGAACATTGAAGAGTTTTTTCATCTGCGCCATGCAAGGGCATCCACAATTTTGCAAATGCATGAGGCTGAAAGTAGTCATTTCTGACATCAAAGACCCACCCAAAAAATGCCTTTCCACGTCTACATTTTTACAAATACACCCACAAAACACCATGGGGGTCATTCCGAGTTGTTCGCTCGCAAGTGAATTTTAGCAGATTTGCTCATGCTAAGCCGCCGCCTACTGGGAGTGAATCTTAGCATCTTAAAATTGCGAACGATGTATTCGCAATATTGCGATTACACACCTCGTAGCAGTTTCTGAGTAGCTTCAGACTTACTCGGCATCTGCGATCATTTCACTGCTTGTCGTTCCTGGTTTGACGTCACAAACACACCCAGCGTTCGCCCAGACACTCCCCCGTTTCTCCAGACACTCCTGCGTTTTTTCCGGAAACGGTAGCGTTTTTTTCCCACACGCCCATAAAACGGCTTGTTTCCGCCCAGTAACACCCACTTCCTGTCAATCACATTACGATCGCCAGAACGATGAAAATGCCGTGAGTAAAATTCCTAAGTGCATAGCAAATTTACTTGGCGCAGTCGCAGTGCGGACATTGCGCATGCGCATTAAGCGGAAAATTGCTGCGATGCGAAGATTTTTACCGAGCAAACAACTCGGAATGACCCCCCATGTTTCCTACCCTAAATGCTGGCTTCCTGCCAATCAAAATAGGATTACGTTGAAGCACAGTGCATTTGCATAAATAATCGCAAAACGCATGCGCAGTAGTTCGATAATCGGCCATATTGCATTTTCTCAAATTTGTAATCCGAGCTGAATAGGGTCCCTTGTATGAGGACGGAGGTCCACGTAGTAACACCTGCTAAGATGCATGTGCCCCAGATGCAGCCACACCAGATATATCTTGGCAACGCCGAAAACTTCCCAACAAATTCACACACACGTAATAATAGGCTTGAGCTTCTATGGATGGAGACAATTCTCCTTATCTACAGTATAAGTCCTAATCAATACTAGTTAGCCTAGTTAGGTTGGACCTGTTCTCATGCCTGGACACAATATTTCCATTGCCTACTACTTACTGTTAATGCAGCCATGCTAAGCCAGCAATCATGAGAGAGATCTAGGTTTATTAGAAACTAGTAACATCGCTGAAGTGCACTGTGTCATTAAGAACTGGTAACATTGCTGAGATGCACTGTGTCATTGATAATGAGTGACATTGCTGAGATGCACTGTGTCATTGATAATTAGTGACATCGCTGAGATGCACTGTGCCATTGGGAACTAATAACAATTTGTGACTCATGACGGGCTAAATATTGGCTCAACTGACACAACCAACAAAATGGTTGCCCCAACTATGTATAGGTGAAAGGTCAGTTGGGCTGTTGTGACTTCTGATGCTGAAATTGATGGTGGCGTCTAAAGACACACCAAGCATGGAGGAGCTTGAAGTGGCCACGGGAAGGAAAGGGCTTTGTTGTTCTGTTTTATTTACTTTTGTTTTTGTTTTTTTATATATATACCCCGTATCATCACAATATATATATATATATATACACACACATTAACATTTCTCCATTGGGTTAATATGAACCTGTATGAATGGGTTGCAGCTGGTGGCCTGGCCAAACCACACTGCTACCACCTGGGCTTACCTCTCTGTCTGGGCCCAGGTACTCCAGTCCCAGCAATACCCCCCTGATGGCAGCCTTTGGCAGGTGGCATTGCTGGGCAGTGCCCCCCCCCCCCCCGCCCCTCTATTGGCTGGTGCCCCTGGCGACTGCCGTCCTGGCTAAGGTGTATAAAAGGTGTATAAACGCCTCTGCCTAGACCTGATAATCATAGTGTCTTATCACTGCTATTTGCGGCAATAAGGAATTAAATCCCACCCGGATGTTTCATTAAATTAGCGGTCACTTTAGTACTGCGCACGTGCGGTGCTCTGATCCTGCATGTGTGAGTGGTGAGTGACAGTGAGGGATCCTACAGGGCGAAGCTCTGGATTGTTTTGCGTTCTGGAGCTTGGTAAAATCAGCAAGAAAGCAGCCCCTATCAATGTAAAATGCGGCCCATTGTAAAGTGTCAATTCAATGGGCCGCCGTACTGAACTAGCAGTCTCATTTTCCTTCATAGGAGGAAGTGTATAGTTCCACAAACACATAATATTCAGCTACATCTTGTTGTATAATATCCTGCTCAAGTAAGACAATGAACATGTGGCTCTGTCCACAGCCCGTGTCTGTGTCTACATGACCTTCATACATTGGAAAGAATGGATGATCTGCTACAAGCCATGTTTGGATGTGTTGGTAAAAACACTATTAATGAAGTATATTAGTCAGGGATGAGTGTTTGTCAGATGCTGTGTAAAGAAGGATTCCTAAGTTTTTAGTTGAACTGTTTGCAGGGTTTTGTTGTTTAAACAAATTGATTATATCTTTGGCTGCACAACTGAGTGTAGCAAGCTGTTCTCTGTCCAGGTCTTCCAGCCTCATCCGATCTGTGGCACAGAATAATACTGACCCACCTAGCTCAAGATGTTTCCGTGCACAATGTATATATACAAGCCCAGAGCTGGGAGAGATCCCGGATGTTCAGGGACAAATGCAGGAATTCTACGTCAGGGTTCCAAATGCTGGATTTACTGTAGGCAGGGCTGTAATATCCATAAGGATGACTAGGCTGAAGCCTAGGGGCCGCACAGGGACTAGGGGCTTATCAATTTTCTTTTGCTGAGGCTCCAATAATTAAAGGCACTTTGCGCTCTGAGGCTAATTTGTAAAGCAAAGGCGATCCTCAGAAATGCAAATGCAGTCGAAGGTGCTACATACCTCCTTGCTGCATTTGCAGTCCCAGCACAGCGTGGGATCTTGTGCGATTGTGTCTTGGGAAGCCAAGGAAACTGCGTCTCGTGACGTAGTCCTTGGCCTCGCCACTCATGGAAAATGTGGGCACATGCAATGTCCACATGTGCAGGCTGTTAGAGGCCCACTATTAGCACCCATGCACCCTGTGTAGCGATTGGTGCAGAGCCGGCCTTAGCTATAGGCAGGCTAGGCATTGCCTAGGGCATCCAAGCATGTCTAGGGGCATCCAAGCATGTCCCTGCAGTATCTCATGCTGGGAGGGACAGTCTGCAAACTAACTGTTACTTTCCAAATGTATTCAATCAGTACTTGTATACACTGCTGTTTACATTTGTCAAGTAGAATGCACACTGTCCCTTAAAGTTCCTCATACTGGGAGGGACAGTCTGCAACTGTTACTTTCCAAATGTATTCAGTCAGCACTTGTATACACTGCTGTTTACATATGTCAAATAGAATGCACACTGTCCCTTAAAGTTCGTTAAACTCCCTCCGACATGCTTGAATGCCCCTGACTTGTGCGACAGCAGAAGCCTGGTAACTGCAATTCCTGGACATGTGACATTTTCACTGACTATATAAGGTTATTACTGGATGGCTTCTTATGATACCACATGTGTATTTTTGAAGACTGCTTCACATAAATCTGACATCACCTATACTGCTTGTGCATATGGGGGAGAGGGGCCCTACCACCCTGTGTGTGTCCTTTATCCCTGTGCAAACCCCAGGTGTCTGCAGGGACATAGCATGGGTAGTGTTCTCCCTACACTTTATTTCCTAGTCAGTCCATGCCGTGCAGTACTGGTTCCATTATGTTTTTGTATTTATTTATTATTTAAATATGTTTGATACAGCCTAAACTATAGACCATCTTTGTAGTGTTAAATATAAATACTGTATTCAATACAGTATCCCATACCGCCCAACTGTCCCGATTTTCGCGGGACAGTCCCGTTTTTTGGGGACTGTCCCGCTGTCCCACCCGCGGGCCGCAGTGTCCCGCGGTGGGGGGGGGGGGGGGGGGCAGTTGGGAGTCTCTGTCTCTCGCTGCCATGCTTAGCAGAGCAGCAGTGAATAGATGCTGTGCGCATGCGCACAGCGTCTATTCACTGGAGACAGAGGGAGAGGGGGCATGCCAGCGGCTCACAGAGCGCTGGGCATGCCCCCTCAGTGACGAAAACGGGGGCGTGGCTCGCGATCGCGGGTCCTCCTTTTCGGGAGCGTGCGCGGCGAAGCCGCGCCTGTGTCCCTCTTACTGCAAGGGCAAAGTTGGGAGGTATGTATCCAGTGTATAAAAAGACCATTGTTTACATTAATGTCCAGGTTCGTTACTAGGGTCTTCTACCACTCCCCCAGACTCCCGCACTTGCTCCAATGTTCTGCAGAGTGGGAGATTGTGGACTGCATTTGGAAACCCCCCCTCTAGGAATCCTGCATCTGCCACTGTGGACCAGCTGTGTGTGCAGAGGAGAACACCCTGGACTGCTGAGCCATAGCAAAGCTGTAACAGTCTTATGTGGATGGAATTATGTCTAGTCCCGTTGCCATGTCAATTGCATTTCTTAGAAGACATCAATGAACTAAAAAAGGGAGTATCTTCGATATAAAATGTTCAACTAGCATTTAAATTGCCATTGGACCACCGCAGTGTTTTACACAGTAGAGGGGTGTAGCAGACCATCCGATAATAAAACTTCTATGTCCCCGACGCCAAAAAAACGACCAGATGACGAATACATGGAAAATGTGTGTTGTGTGGGAACTGTAATATATCTCGGGGCACACTTGTATATACATATACCAAGTACGTGACACAGAGCAGGCTTCCCAAGATCGGTCTAACACCTCATAGACACAGCCGTGTATACGGCTTCATCAGATCGCATGTGTATGTTAATGTATACATTGTATATATTAAATCTAAATAATTCAGGGATGTGTTTAAACCTCTGCTGTTTATCATCCAGCCTTGTCAGTTTATGTCTTTGCATTGCCAATGGCAGAAGTGTCTCTCTTTATACAAGTCAGGGAGTTTGTCAGGTATTAAATACATTACATGCACTGTGTAATCAGCCCACACGGACAGCCGTATCCGCAACATATTTCATCGCTGGGTGCTGTGACGTCAGGACAGTCAGCGCCGGCCGCAATGTCCAAACTACAGGAGGAAGGAGACGGTCAGTGAAGAAACAGCTAATATAAACCATCGAACACAAATAAGTGACATCTAAAAAAGATACAGTGGGCGTGGCTTAAACGTATTAAAAAAATAATGTAATTAGCGATCAAAATGTTAGTGTAGTATAAGTTGAAAAGAAGAAACATCAGCAATACTTAGGAAACCCGCATCCTCCATTACTGTCAATATAATAAAAAAAATAGTAACAAATGTTTATTATAAAGTAATACAAACTATTATTATTATTTTTTTACATCTAGAAGGCACAGTGGGTAAATGCACTGACTGAATAAAATTCAGCCAGTGCCATAACAGGCTGGCTCTGCCGCCGGACCACATGACTTCCACCGAGGGGGCGGGGCTGTCAGCACCTGGAAGTACGGCACTGTGTCCTGAGGACGCTCCAATCAGCTGTACAGTCTGCAGGGTGCATGCCCCGGAGGAACTGCAGCAGTGCAGCAGCGATACTGACTGCAGGGCAGAGGCATCACTGGGGGAGGTGTGGAGGAGAGGGAGTGTGGACCACACCTGGGCTCCCACCGGAGACTCATCTGCCTGCACTGCCGGTTCCTCCTCAGTGACAGGGAGCTGGGTGCTGCACTCGGCTTCTGCCACAGAGGGGGAGCCGACAGTGCAGCCAGAAGAGTCTCCGGGGGCAGTCCAGCATCTCCGGGCCATTAGGCCGTGCCCCTTCCCATGAGGACACCCCCCCATTCAGATGCATCAGGTGTCACTGATCGCAGTGATGCCTCTGCTGCACGGTGCTGTTCCAGGAACCCTGCTAACCAGTGCCGCCCTCTGGGCCGTGTGTGATGGCACAGTTGCACACCCCTAGTTAAGGCCCTGATCCAACCAGCGTAGGCCCCATCACTAATTACATTCACAGATTACGAGACCACTGCTTACAATCTAATAGGATCTATGATTATTATCCTTGCTGAAAGTGATGCTCTCTACAATATTCAGGTCTTCTGGTGTATGTACTTACTATGTATGACCAGAGACTCAGGCGCAGAAAGGTTATTGCTATCAGCAGGGTAACCAAGAGAGGTAGTGGATACAAGGTAACCAGGCCCGGGACTGTCTGGGGGCCTGTCAGAGGCTTGGGCCTGGGCCTACCAGTGTTGCCCACAAATGCTGTGGCTATGCCCCTTCAGTGACAGCGCAGCGTGTAAAGAGGGACCTCTTATTCCCAATAGGCTGTGACCACACCCACACATGCTTGGCCACACCCCCCAGCACCGCGGCTGAAAAGACCCCCAGTGGCCTGGCGATCAGTGTCTGCTGCAAAGACGAATTAGGTTGCGATAATAAAAGAATATTCTCTTCCACGCATCGCTTTAGTGAAATGTATGTGGTTTCTCTATTGTTTTTATAGTTCCTTCTTTTTAGAATGTAAGCAGTATGGTCAACACATACTATACATCCTTTTGTTTTGGGGAGCACTAATACATCGGCGATACGATCCACAAACATCGCAACCAATGTGCATAAACAATGAACAAGCACATTCCGTCCCTGCCGCGGCCACCAGGACACTTCGTGCTACCAGTGACTCATATATACCAGAGATGAAAGCTAATTAGTCTACAAAACTCCAAGCAGTTATCATCTATTACAGGATTAGGGAATGTTATTGTATTGGAGTCTCTTCTTTCAGAGGCGGTGTCTGGCAGAGCGAGGGGTGAATGGGGTGTGAGACGCAGGCCGGCAGATGTGAGCTATGGTATTACAGCTCAGTAGCGCTGACTGGTAGTTGCAGACTCATACGGATAGAGGAATGTGTAATGACTGATGTGCGGGTAAATGTATCAGAGCAAACTGCTCTTCTCATAGGAACAATGGAGGTCATTCCGAGTTGTTCGCTCGCAAGGCGATTTTAGCAGTATTGCACACGCTAAGCCGCCGCCTACTGGGAGTGAATCTTAGCTTCTTAAAATTGCGAACGATGTATTCGCAATATTGCGATTACACACCTCGTAGCAGTTTCTGAGTAGCTTCAGACTTACTCGGCATCTGCGATCAGTTCAGTGCTTGTCGTTCCTGGGTTGACGTCACAAACACTCCCAGCGTTCGCCCAGACACTCCTCCGTTTCTCCAGCTACTCCCGCGTTTTTCCGGAAACGGTAGCGTTTTTTCCCACACGCCCATAAAACGTCCTGTTTCCGCCCAGTAACACCCATTTCCTGTCAATCACATTACGATCGCCGGAGCGAAGAAAAAGCCGTGAGTAAAAAAACTATCTTCATTGCAAAATTACTTGGCGCAGTCGCAGTGCGGACATTACGCATGCGCACTAAGCGGAAAATCACTGCGATGCGATGAAATTTACCGAGCGAACGACTCGGAATGAGGGCCAATGTACATGTATATAACGTTTCCCAAAGACATTCTGTGAAACATTCCAAATACCCATTTTATGGCCGCTGTATGCAGCACTGACGGCTTTCAGGTAATACTTTAATAATCGAGGTGTGTCCCCATGTTACCCATAAGCACGTCACCGCCACTACTCCATATATTGCATAAAGGGGGATCCCGCCCACCTTCCCCTTGCAATGTATCATGGACCCTCTGTGACTCCATTGCTTTCCCGCTTTGCTGGAACCGGTCTGCAGCGTACAACATGTCATTTACAATATCAGACATTCCTTCATTACTGCAGCAAGCATTTGCCAGTTCTCCAGGAACCCTTCCTTCTTCCTGCAAATGACGATATGTCAATATATGGTCATAAAAAATGCAAGGAGGGTGTGACTCCTCCCCGCCATCACCTAAATACAAAATGCTGTTTAGCCCAGTGTCCAGGGTGGCCCGGTTTTTTATTGTGTGTGGTCAAGTGCAAGATTTACTGGATCAACCTGACCCTTTGTTTCCCATCCTAATTTCAACCCCTGTCACCTGCCATCCGACTGGCCTCTCCTACTCCGTGTCACGGCTGTTCTTCCATTGATTTCTCCGCACCCCTATGTTATAATAATAATACTACCTAAATACTGTACTGAAGAAGGGTAACTGGCCCAACTCTTTTGTTTATCACACTTCAGCCCTAAGTTGGCCCTCTGCGGTCTGATGATTCTCTGCCAGAGTGAGCAGTGGGCTTCTGATACATATGCAGCATTTTCTATGTATTGGAAGCCTCAGTTGGGCCCCACTTCATAGTCAATCTTTGGACATTATCAGAGTAGTGCACAATTTAGATTGTGTTAGAATCTCAGATTCTTCATAAGCCGGCCTGTACAATTTATGGGGGACTCGGACTCATTCCCTTCTCGGTTACTTATCATTTACGGCTGAATGGCCATTACTGTGTGGCAACTTGGCGGCAACAGGGCCTTCACATGCAGAAGAAGCGGTCTATGGGCGTGTAGACGGGGCTGCGGCTTGTTCCGATGGGAGCGTATGCAGGAGCTGTCCAATTTCAGGCCCTAATTCAGACCTGATCTCTCCTTTGCGGTTTTGCAGCGGTCTGCGATCAGATAGTTGCCGCCCATAGAGAGTGAAAACCTGCCCCGTGCAAGTGTGTGAATACATGCGTATGGCGTACGAAAATTTCGCCAGACAGTGGACATCTGCAAATCCGTTCGCAGCTCACTCACCATCGAATGATTTTTCCAGTGTGTGCGCAGTCCAGGACTTACTCCTACAGTGGGATACAAACAGGCTGATCGGGGCCGGAGCTGACGTCACACACCTGCCCTGAAAACGCTTGGGAACGCCTGCATTTTTCCTGACACTCCCAGAAAACGGCCAGTTACCACCCACAAATGGCCTCTTCCTGTCAGTCACCTTGCGAACGCCTAGCAATCTAAATTTTTGCACCATTCTGTCACTGTTTGGCAACGGGCCTACACATTGCGGTGCATGCACAGTCATTCGATAATCGGTCGCTGTGCGATTTTGCACAACAACAATCAGGCCTGAATTAGGCCCTCGGTTAGATCTCCTGCACAGCGGATGTGGCTGGTGCAAATGCAGATAGAAGGGTGAGCGGCTGCTCTCACGCGCGGAGGACTGGGGTAACCCCCAGGGCCGGTTCTGGCGCTCTGTGCGCCCCGGGCGGCAATAGGGGCGTGGCTTTGTACAGGGGGCGTGGTCATTTACGCCCCCTGTACAGACTGAAATGATGTGCGGTGCGCGATGACGTCATCGCGCACCGCACAGTAAAGGACCTCTCCACGAAGGGAAACTAGACGCGTACGCGTCTAGTTTCCCTTCACAGCGGCAGCGGGGGGGCAGCGGCCAGCGGAGGGCACACAGCAGCAGCGGATCTTGCCCTGGTGCGGCGCCCTCCGGATGGCGCCCTGCGCCCTCCGGAAGGCGGCACCCCGGGCAAAAGTCCTGCTTGCCCGTGGCAAGATCCGCTACTGGTCACCCCTTACAGTGCACACTGCAACCCAGGAGTAGAATGTATTTTGCCTTCTTGTTAAAGATATGAACTTGACATTTTTGCAGTTACCAAATACATTCATTTCTTGATCGATGAAATCATAATTGAAATGGAAGACAAGGAAACATGAATGGGCTACCGGCCTAACAGTTCCAGATGTCAGTAAATGCTGCGTATGGTCATCTTCGTTTTTACGTATTAGGCGGATGAACAAACAAATAATGGCTCATCAGTCTATTAATCTGGCCTCGTACAGTAATCTCCGGGCCACCGCGGCAGGAAGACATCATTCACTATAACTACTGAAGACACCGAAATCAGACAATGATCTTGTTGTCAGCTGGCCAGCACCAAAGGGATGAAACAGCTGTAGAGCGTGACTGAGGCATTACACAGATAGGACAAGGTTCTGGAGGCTTCACGATCAGCAGCTGATACAATAAGTCCTCCTATCCTGTGCCAGCACTGCAAAGAAACTAGCAGGCAGATGCTGCCATGGATCTGGATTTTTACGAGAATCTGTTTCGGTTTAATTCTGAACAGCACAAGGATAGTTGTCAGCGGGGACCACGGATGGAACATCTGCAGATGTACCGAACATCTCTGTCCAAGCAATCTCTGGACAGTGCTCAAGCAGCTCAAGTGAAGACTCTAATAGCTATCAGTCTCAGGGCCAAACACAGCGTCCCCTAAAAGAAAACTTTACTGCAGCGTCAGTGCCTAACCCTCCCTTGTGGGTGCCTAACCATCCCTTTCCTTCTGCCTAACCCTCCCTTGTGGGTGCCTAACCATCCCTTTCCTTCTGCCTAACCCTCCCTTGTGGGTGCCTAACCCCAACCCTCCCTGCTTTGTCCCTAACCCTAACCCTCCCTTCCCTGCTGCCTAAACTTAACACTCCCTTCTT
Organism: Pseudophryne corroboree; assembly: GCF_028390025.1. Lineage (NCBI taxonomy): Eukaryota > Metazoa > Chordata > Amphibia > Anura > Myobatrachidae > Pseudophryne > Pseudophryne corroboree. The sequence goes on from NC_086455.1 coordinate 18,992,298, forward strand.
GATTCCTAACCCTAACCTCCCATTCTATGTGCCTAACCCTAACCTTCCCTCCCTGGTCCCTAACCCTAACCCCCCCGTCCCTGCTCCCTAACCCCTCTTCTCCTGACTAAACCTATCCTCCCCCCACTCGCGGCAGGACACCAGCGCGTCTCGCTGTCCGGACGGTTGGGATCACGGCTGTCGGTAATGTGAGGTCGGCATCCCGTGTGGCGTCTGTATCTTGACTCCGGCACTGACTCCTACTTCGGCATCGGTATATCGACCGCTGAGATCCCGTCTGTCGGGAAGCTAACTGCTAACACCAAAATAGTGGACTATCAACATTCACAGTCAACATGATGACAGTGTCGACATTTTGTCTGTCAATATTTTGTTCTTGTTCATTGTGAATGTCGACACAATGGTTGCATACCCACATGATTTAGTAGATGCTGGTCCTAGAAGCTTCACTGCAGCATTTATACATTTATTACGTGATGGTTTCCTTCCTATTAGTATCTCCGGTGGTTGCCGTTGCTGGGGCTCTCCGATGAAAGCTCGCCTTCCAAAGCCTTGTGAAGTCTTTATAACAAGTACCACTGTCCTCTTACATCTACCGCCATCTCAGGATGGTGATAGAATCTCCTTGTCACCTTATCAAAATACTTTATTAGTTATTTAAAGTATTTTTTTAATTAAAATATATATAATGTATATATTTTACATTTTTGACTTTTGCTTTTATTTTTGTTAATACTTATTTTAATTTGAAGTGTAATTGGAAGCCCATTTCGGCATTCTGCTTCCACTGCATCATTCAGCTGCTTTGGTGCCAATTATTCATATATTGAGCAAACTAATGATAAGCAGCAGTAGGCAATATACGTTTATGGACGATAATAATTGTATCTAGCAGGCAACTCTGATGATTAAAAAAACAATACAAATGACAAAACATTTCAAGCACATACGGTGCATCCGTAAAGTATTCACAGTGCTTCACTTTTTACACATTTTGTTATGTTACAGCGTTCTTCCAAAATGGAATAAATTCATTTTTGTCCTCAAAATTCTACACACAATACCCCATAATGACAATGTAAAAAAAAGTATTTTTGAGATTTTTGCAAATTTATTAAAACTAAAAAACTAAGAAATCACATGTACATAAGTATTCACAGCCTTTGCCATGAAGCTCAAAATTGAGCTCAGGTGCATCCTGTTTCCACTGATCATCCTTGAGATGTTCCTATAGCTTAATTTGAGTCCACCTGTGTAAATTCCGTTGATTGGACATGATTTGGAAAGGCACACTCCTGTCTATATAAGGTCCCAGACTTGACAGTACATGTCTGAGCACAAACCAAGCATGAAGTCAAAGGAATTGTCTGTAGACCTCCTAGTCAGGATTGTCTTGGGGCACAAATCTGGGGAAGGGTACAGAAAAATATCTGCTGCTTTGAAGGTCCAAGTGAGCACAGTGGCCTCCATCATCTGTAAATGGAAGAAGTTTGTAACAACCAGGACTCTTCCTAGACCTGGCCAGCCGCCTAAACTGATCATCGGTGGAGAAGGGCCCTAGTCAAGGAGGTGACCAAAAACCTGATGGTCACTCTGTCAGAGCTACAGCATTCCTTTGTAGGGAGAGGAGAACCTTCCAGAAGGACAACCATCTCTGCAGCAATCCACCAATCAAGCCTGTATGATAGAGTGGCCAGACGGAAGCCAATCCTTAGTAAAAAGCACATATCCGCCCACCTGGAATTTGCCAAATTGCACCTGAAGGACTCTCAGATCATGAGAAACAAAATTCTCTGGTCTGATGAGACAAAGATTGAACGCTTTGGGTGGCAATTTAAAATAGTCTGCCAGAAATCCATTATAATTTGCTCACTAGGTGGCGATGTTCTGTTCTTTAAACATGTCTGTTCCATTATGAGGCTCATTCTAGACAAGGCACTGACATCCATCGCGCCATAAAATTGATTGCGCTACAGCAGAATTACTGCTGATTGGATAACGGAGATGCCGGGGAAATGTAATGGAGTGTGATTTGCTTAAACTACAGCAATCAGTGATCTTTTTTTGGGCTGAATTACAAACTGGCAGATTTAGAGGCAAAAACACTAGAAAACTGTGTTTTTCAGACAAGACAGCCGGCAACTGAGTGATTACACATTGTCGGATGAAATAAGCTGCAAATTCACAAATTGTCGGCAGCTGCACACACACACACAAAAAAATTCTACAAAAACAACGGAGGTGCCTCAGGCAGCGGACAGCTCAGACTGCGCTGTCCAGCTACAACTTTTCTAAGAGGCACATTAAACATGTGTATTACATTGTCACTAATTAACAATTAATGGGCCCAAGCAATTAATTAAAGATGGAGACATTATAGTTTGTGCTTCCATAATCAATGAAATAATATGTGCCAAGTAACACAAATATATTATTGCCCACGTTATTTTAATCTAGAAATAATATTATGTAATACAGTATTATATGTTGAATATCATATTAGCTGTGTAGTGTACATTATTTCATGGAATTATTTTTATTAGGAAAAACACCAGGGCCCATGGGCAACAAAGTTGTGGGGGCCCCCACTAGTTAAATTGCTGGTAAAGCATGAGCAAACCCCCCCCTCTGTGTATCATTAAACAAACACACACACATACAGCATCAGTCAGACTAATTGGGCAAAGCAACAGGGACAGCATATTACTGCACCAGACGCGGCCCGTTACGATCAGTGTCTCGCGAGAATTCACTGTACTATCCCGCGATATTGAATGTTCATAGCTGAGCCGCCAGAGTTACAGTACTCCGCTTGCAGTGTGCGGGGGCCTCGGGAACACCGCCCCTGTCGCCCCTCCCTTAATCCGTCCCTGAGAAACACTGTAGAATTCTCCAAAATGTCGAGCTCTTTTGGTTTTTATTTTGTCATTTTATATTGAAAACAGGTTTAGTTTTGCTAAGCATTATTACACTTTGTAGACAAAAGTGATTACCCCCCCTTTGCGCACACTTGTTCCTGAAGGTATGAAACGGGTAGAGGGGCACCAATTAGGTCATTTGCTAACGAAATGGCTTGCCGGAAGGAGCTAACCGAGTTGGATAAGGGGATCATCGTTGGCTGCGCAATGTCATGTTTCCGCTGGACTGGTAAACAGAAAATTCGGTGACCCTGGATGGACTGTCCTGCTCAGAGTCCAGATCTTAAACCCATTGAGAACCTCTAGGACTGATTAAAGCGACGGGTGCATTCTAGGCCGACTCAACCTTCTTCGGTGTAACTGTGCTTAAGGCGGAATGGCAAAACATACCACTGGCTGCTGTGCTGGAACTTGAGGACAGTTTGCCAAGAAGGGTGTCTGTAGTAATCACTGCACGGGGTGCACCTGCATAGTACTAACGTCAATAACATCTTGTCATTCTATTTGCTGTCAGTGTCCAATCGCTTTTGTCTACATAGGGGAATATCCAATTAGCCATGGGGCTATCTAATTAGCCCTAATAAACCGGCACAAGACGCTGTTTATCGGGCATTTTGTTTTACCTGCCTCAGGCCAAAAACACACAGGTTTCTATGAACCTGTGTGTTTTCAGGAGGAAAGCTATTTTTTTACGAGCTATCCAAATTGCATAGCCTGTAAAAACATATCGGTGAAACGTCGGAAAAAAAGTGCGAAAACGTCTGGTTTTCACACCCGATGTTGTTTCGCCTACCATTGGATCTCCCTACTAGTGTAGTATTATTATTATTATTATTATTATTATTATTATTATTTTATTTTTAATACAATACTGTTATCTGACACTGGAGATCTATCAGTAACCTACTTACTCAACTGCTAAAGTCCTCCCTCCCTTTCAAAGCTTTGAGATTATATTATACTAGAGCATAGAAGTGGTTATGGGCCTAATTGATGGATTTATGTAAACTGGATATTTCCGTAAATCTCTGATGTTTGCAGACCTGCGCACGTGCAGATCTGGTTCTACAACGTTGGTCGCAGTTCTTCAAAAGCTGCAAGATTGACTTGCAGCTGGCGTTTGGGGGCAACAACTGGGGGGGGGGGTGTTCCAGAAAATGGGGGGGTGTCCGTTCTGTTTTATGGGCGTGTCATAGCCAGTGGCTGTGTCCTTGGATGGCAACTTGATTTTTTAACCTGAGGGATACTCAGATGTCCTATGTTCACGTAGACGATCCAATGGTACAGATCGGGTGCCTGTGGCATTTCCATATTGTCGCATAACCGCTGTATACAGATACGCAGCGTAGGTGTCTATAGTGACTCAGCTCCTGTATTTAGAATCAGGGTTTATAGAACTCCCCTCACCAAACTACGGTCAACGTTTTATGGGAATCTCTTTGTTGCTTGTTAACCAAATACAAGACAAAAATTAATGTTACAGACTAGGGGGGGGGGGGGGGGGGGACACATTTATCTAACGTTCTAAAGAGGGCAAGTGGAGGCGTCGCCCACAGCAACCAATTAGATTCTAGCTATCATGTGTCTAGTATGTTCTATAAAATGATAGCTAGGACCTGGTTGCTACAGGCGACGGCTTCACTTGTGCTCTTAATACGTTTAAGAACGTTAAGACTTGTTTTATACAACATAGCAAAATGTTGTATTTCAGAAACCATTTTCCTTTAACACGTTGCAGGAATTGACTATACTATATCTGCTAAACTGTAGAGATTGTGACTATTATTCCCAGATCTGTATCGTACATTGTGAGCTGCTTAATAATGAGCGAGCCCACTCTACAGTCCTGCTTATTAAGCGTCTATCTGTCAGACATTATTTTCTAAAATGTTTCGTACCCAGCCAGGAATAACTTCCTAAGAATGGTTCTGCACTTACTTAAAAAGCAGATAAACAGTCCCCCTGCTAATAGTGCATAATGTTTCCTGTAACTCTTTAGTGTACTCGGCGGAAGAGTATATAATAAATTCCTGGGATTTCAATAATATACAGGTTGAGTATCCCTTATCCAAAATGCTTGGGACCAGAGGTATTTTGGATATCGGATATTTCCGTATTTTGGAATAATTGCATACCATAATGAGATATCATGGTGATGGGACCCAAGTCTAAGCACAGAATGCATTTATGTTACATATACACCTTATACACACAGCCTGAAGGTCATTTAATACAATATTTTTTATAACTTTGTGTATTAAAGTTTGTGTACATTGAGCCATCAAAAAACAAAGGTTTCATTATCTCACTCTCACTCAAAAAAAGTCCGTATTTCGGAATATTTGGATATGGGATACTCAACCTGTAACATAATGTTCTTGTTTGTAAGGTCATCTATATATTTAGGAGTATTATATATTTACACTTGTACTTTTACATGTATTACAGAAGACTGGGATGTTCGGTGAGATACGACAAAAATAGAAAGTAGTTATATATACTTAAAACTCCTATATGTGCCCGAAGATTAACATTCCTTATTACCACATTTTGCAATCACTACCGTGCATAGCGCCTAATTCAGACTGGATCGCTGCTGCGGCAGTAATTGCTGTCTGAAGCCCTTTGCAGGTGCCCAGTCAGATACAAACAGCATCTCAGGGCTGCGATCACCTCTTCCTGACTGACAGGCAGGGGCGGTTGCGGGGCGGGAGGGGGCGTGCCAACAGCGTTAGAACGCCTTTGGCGGGGCGTGGTCCGGACCGCTGAGGGGGCGGGCTGCGGCGGCTGCGTGACGTCACACGCAGCCGCTGCGACCCGGGAGCTCCGCAGGCAAGGAGTTACTCGCCGGGTGCAAAAGCATCACTGCTGTGTGCAATGCTTTTGCACCCATGTGTGTGTGTGGGGGGGGCAGAGCCAGACATGCGGCGCGGACTAGCCCTGTGCTGGGCGTCCCCCCACATATCTGAGAAACTGATCGTAGATGTGCTAAATATAGCACATCTACGATCAGATCTGAATTACCCCCATAGTGCTATCTGTCATATTAAGTCGTATAAACTTCCCTCTGAAAGCTTTACAAATTAAAAAAAAAAATGACTTAACCAGCACAATGCTACAGAGAACTCCGGTGATTAATGAGTTAGCCTATGCTAGACTAAAATTCAGCCCCAAAATTGGACAATTGAGCAAATTTTCCTGATGCCTTGTGACTGCATATAAATAGTCACATGCTGTAAATGGGATACATACCTTTCCCTGGGGTTGGGTTCGGAATGCCGGCGGTTGGGATATTGACCGCGCAATCCTCATTATGAGAATCCTGAGAGGGGGAAAGTAAGTATGCTCCCTAAATCTAACCCCCCCCCCCTTCCCGCAGCCTAACGCTCCCTGAGAATGCCTTACCCCCTCCTCCCTGCAGACTAAACCCAACCCCTCCACCCCGCAACCTAACTCTAACCCTCCCCTCTGCATCCTAACTCTAACCCTCCCCTCCACCCTGCAACCTAACTCTAACCCTCCCCTCTGCAGCCTAACTCTAACCCTCCCCTCCACCCTGCAACCTAACTCTAACCCTCCCCTCTGCAGCCTAACGCTAACCCTCCCCTCCACCCCGCAACCTAACTCTAACCATCCCCTCTGCAGCCTAACTCTAACCCTCCCCTCCACCCTGCAACCTAACTCTAACCCTCCCCTCTGCAGCCTAACACTAACCCTCCCCTCCACCCCGCAACCTAACTCTAACCCTCCCCTCTGCATCCTAACTCTAACCCTCCCTTCCACCCCGCAACCTAACTCTAACCCTCCCCTCTGCAGCCTAACTCTAACCTTCCCCTCCACCCCGCAACGTAACTCTAACCCTCCCCTCTGCAGCCTAAAGCCTAAACCTAACTTCCTTCCCACCCCCCAGCGGTTTACCTCTCCGGCGGCCTAGCAGCGTCTCCTGAGTGTCGGGATGCCGACACAGTGGTTGTGATCCCAGTTGGGATGCCAGCGTCAGCATTTAATCAGTGTTGGGATTCCGACGTCGGATCCCCTTCCCTGGTGTTCAGCTGTGTGTATGAATGTGCAAGAAATGAGGCACAAAATATATCCATGCATACACACCATAACACCACCTGGTGCGTCAACCATTAGTCACGCCACCGAAACTTGCCCCAGCTCGGAGCAGAGAATGGCGCACAGCACTTTTCCAAGACTTTTCTGATACTGTGCGTCTCAATCCCAACCGCAAGTGTTTAGGGATTTTTGCAAATAGGAAAGGCTGCACACAGTGATCGTGTGTAACACCAACCTTCTTACATTGTCATAATAAATGTAGTAAATCTCACATTTGGCATAAATCACTAGGACAAGGCCCAGTCACATGGATGACACATTCATACAAATAAAAGTCTGGCATTTCAGCATTCTGGTCCACGGAATTTTTAATGTGGCTTGCAGGAATGGAAAATACTGGACAGTAATCTATAGCTTCTCGGGTTGCAGAGTTGATTTTCTGGGGTAATTTAGGAACGGAGAGCAGGGGGAGCCTGGTTGGGCCTCGTGGCTCACAGTCACCTCCTGTTCTCCTGGCCCTGTGTGGTAGACTTGGAAGCCCATGTGCGGACAGCCACTAAACAGCCGCAAAACCACACCAATCAGAGCTGGCACGCTACAGAGGCTGGCGTCCAAGGATCTGCCTTGTTAATGCCCCTGAGGCTTCTGGATGATGGTTCCCAGCAAGGGATCAGCATCCGAGGCCTCGCTGCCAGGTGGAAGTATTTATCCGACCACAGGCAGCTCTGTAACGCTTTGCGGATGTGTCACTAGGGGGGGAGAGCTCTCGCATTGCAGGATTTATGATGTACCCTCCACCTAATAGGAAATGTATGTATCTCAGTGACGCCTCCCAGCAATGTAAGGATTAGAGGGACTCAATGTAGGTAGGCCTCAGAATCTGATAAGGCATGTACAGTGCATCCCTACAGGGGGAGAGAAAGGTATAATTCAGTACACTAATTTCATGTTGCGAAAGTAATTCTCATGCTGAGGTGAAATATTACTTGTCAGATGTCTTTTGTTTTTCCCCACACAGTTATGTCGGAGTACGGTAACACGCGTTACCCCATTCAGCGCCCTTTATCCTCCGAGAACCCTGCTTCTGTTATATTGTGACCAGCAGCGAGTAGGGCACCAGCAATATCTAGTTTCACATTTGTTTCTGTAGTGGTTTTTCATTTATATCACCTGCCTGGTTGTACAGCTCTGGAGAATACATAGATGGCAGTACAGGATAGTAGTAAATACAAAACACAAGCTACAGAAATGTCATTAAGTAATATATTATTTAACCCCTTCATTAAATGGAATGATTTGCATTTCAAAATCCATTCCTGCTCGGCATCATTTTCATCGGATTAAGGTCTATTCATGAAGCAGTGAAAAGTGTGGAGAAGTGAGCCAGTGGAGAAGTTGCCCATAGCAACCAATCAGCATTGAAGTAATATTCATAATTTGCATACTATACAATTGTACGGAGCAGCTGATTGGTTGCCATGGGCAACCTCTCCACTGGCTCACTTCTCCACACTTTTCACTGCTTCATGAATAGACCTCTAATTGTTCATCTAACGTAGATAGCTTGATGTCGTTTTTCTGTCAGCATGGTGGAAAGATATAGTTTATTTTATGATAAAATAAAATCATATTTACTATTTGAATAGGTGACTTTACTTTCTGTAACCCCAGAAACTTACTGTAAAGTGATGATTTAGGGGTCTATTTACTAAGCCTTGGATGGAGGTAAAGTGGACGGAAATAAAGTACCAGCCAATCAGCTCCTAACTGTCATTTTTTGAAACACAGACTGTATCATGGCAGTTAGGAGCTGATTGGCTAGAACTTTATCACCGTTCACTTTATCTCCGTCCAAGGCTTAGTAAATAGACTCCTTTGATCTTCTGAGTACTGATACAACACATATGTGTATGATCACGCATGTGCTAAATAGTACTGAGGAAAATATGCTAATGACCATTTAATAATTACATATAACTAATCTCATGAAGTAACCACTCGCAAAATATATTTTCCAGTTTATTCCAAGAAATACTATTCCTTTTTCTGGTGTAGAGCTCTGTGATATACGTATGTACAGAGCCGGCCTTAGGTATAGGCAAACTAGGCAAATGCCTAGGGCATTTGGTATGCTTAGGGGCACCAGCAGCTTGTGCTGATTAAAATGATATGCGGCATGCCTATATTCTGTGTGTGACTGCGGCTGTATCTGCATAAGAAATGCTACGTTGCAGTGTATTGCTGGAAATCACTGTAATGTAGCATTTCATATGCAGATACAGCCGCCGTCGCACACAGAATATAGGCATGCTGCATATCATTTTAATCAGCAGACGCTGCTTGTGCATCCTAGCCACATAGTAATGCAAATAAGATGCATTTTCATAAACAAAAGGCGCCCGACGTTAGCAGAGCTGCCAGCTGACTCATGCCAGGCATCTCCTTCAGAACTAGCGGCGGTGCTAGGGGGCACCAGCCAAAATCTTGCCTAGGGCATCATATTGGTTAGGGTCGGCTCTGCGTATGTATCACTATATGTTATTCAGTTCATAACAGATATACCACGGTAATACAATACATATATTCTTCCAACGTAAAAGTGTGGCAAGACTTGTAAAAGATGATCCTTACTGAAATGCCCCCCTAGTGCTCAAAGTGCTCACAACAAGGTATACATCACATCAATCTATATCAACATCGATCATTTACTTTGCAGTGGGCCTCATTCAGCTTTGTTAGCAAACCAAAAAAACTACACTAATGGGCAGAACCATGGGGGTCAGTCCGAGTTGATCGATCGCTAGCAGTTTTTAGCAGCCGTGCAAACGCATTGTCGCCGCCCACTGGGGAGTGCATTTTCGCTTTGCAGAAGTGCGAAAGCCTGTGCAGCAGAGCGCCTGCGAAATCTTTTTATGCAAAACAAAACCAGCCCTGGACTTATTCTTCGTGTGCGTTGATTCTAACGACGGAGGGACGGCTTTTGACGTCACACACCCGTCCAGCCACGCCTGCGTTTTTTCAGCCATGCCTGCGTTTTACCAAACACTCCCTGAAAACTGTCAGTTGCCACCCAGAAACGCACACTTCATGTCAATCTCCTTGCGATCGGCTGTGCGTTTGGAATTGTCGCTAGAACCAGTGCAAAACCACAAAGGACTTTGTACCCGTACAATGCGCGTGCGCATTGCGGTGCATACGCATGTGCATATTAGCGTTTTTTTATACTGATCGCTACCCAACGAACAACGGCAGCTAGCGATCAACTCGGAATGACCCCCCATGTGCACTGCAGGTGGGTCAGATGTAACATGTGCAGAGAGAGTTTCTAATGACCTCGTTCTTAAATATAACTTACAGAATGGAGTGTATTTTAGCTTTGCAGAAGTGCGAACAAAAGGATCGCAGAGCGGCAGCAAAATAATTTTGTGCAGTTTTAGAGTAGCTCAATGCCTACTCAGCGCTTGCGATGACTTCAGACTGTTCAGTTCCGGATTTAACGTCACGAACACGCCCTGCGTTTGCCCAGCCACGCCTGCGTTTTTCCTGGCACGCCTGCGTTTTTTCGACCACTCCCTGAAAACGGTCAGTTGACACCCAGAAACGCCCACTTCATGTCAATCACTCTGCGGTCAGCAGTGCGACTGAAAAGCTTCGCTAGACCTTGTGTGAAATTACATCGCCCGTTGTGAAAGTACGTCGCGCGTGCGCATTGCGCCGCATACGCATGCGCAGAAGTGCCGTTTTTTTGCCTCATTGCTGCGCAGCGAACATTTTTAGCTAGCGATCAACTCGGAATGACCCCCATGGATAGCACTCGTATGGTAATACGGCAGGAGACGTCACACCTTCTGCATGCATTACTGATCCGAGCGACTTCTTCCTTCGTAACAGCGGTGACACGCCTCCATTTTTAGAAATGGATGCCCCCTCCCCGTCCTTAAATGGCATCGGACTGTCAATCACTGTCATTCCTGATGCCATCATTCGTCCGCCGTCGCAAACCCATACTGTACATATACAATACAGGTCAGGTGCATATGCAAAGTACCAAACACACACACACACACACACACATATGAATATATATTATATAATGTATGTATACAGTACTGTGCGAAGGTTTAGGCAGGTGTGGAAAAAATGCTGCAAACTAAAGGGCCCTACACATTAGGCGACCCGCCGCCAAGCTGCCCGGCCGCAGATACGGCCGACAGGTGACCCGGCGGCGGGGGGGGGGGGGGGGGGGGGGGGGCAGTGACGGGGGGAGTGAAGTTTCTTCACTCCCCCCGTCACCCAGCTCCATAGCAGTGCAGGCAAATATGGCAGACATCGTCCATACTGGCCTGCATGCACAAGCGACGGGGCACCAGCGATGAACGAGCGTGGGGCCGCGCATCGTTCATCGCTGGTGCCTCCACACTGAAAGATATGAACGGTATCTCGTTCATTAATGAACGAGATCGTTCATATCTTTCAGTCATATAGCCCTTAGGGCCTATAAGAATTGTTAATAATTTAATTTGAGAAATTAACAACATTTACATTTCTCTTAATAATGATTAGAGCATGTACTATTTAGAGAGTTAATAAATCTATCATGCATCAGAATGAAAGAGTATCAATACAGTCATAAATTCTATCGGCCCATCTTCCAAGAGATACAGGATCTCAAATCCCTGTAAAATCTCTATATAAACGTAACAGCCAGACTTTACACAAAATGCTGATACCCACCCGCGTTGCATATTTATTGGCCTCGGAATAGATCTTCTGCGTGCACAACAGAAGGCGCACAGGGCACCAGCAGAACACAAGCAACGGAACATTGTCCCCACTTAATGTCATTGCTTCCTTCCTGGCTTCCATAAATATACTAATAGCAACTCAATAAAAGTGTGTCCTCATCTGCCAAGGTCATCTATGTCTGGGAAGAGTGATGTCTTCACTTTAACATGGGACAATTAGCAATGAAGGGCTCTAGAAACAAATTGCTGCAAGGATGTGGGATCACATATGCAGTGTAATCATTACTGTCCCCAATATTATCCCGCAATCAGAAATGAGCTAGGTAATCTTGGTGCTTTGTCTACCTCAAGCTTGTTAGCACCACACAGTGATGGCAGCCATTTTGTGGATGAGAAGGCAGCCATTTTGCGGATGAGATGCCTTGTAGTTCTAGTGCTCTGTTAAGTGAGTGGGCTGATGCAGAACAGCACGCAGTATCAATTTTCACACAATTGAGCATTTTTTTTTTTTTTGCAATCATGCATGTGGGGCATAAGTTACACAGTGTACGCACAAAGGCACTGCTGAAATTGGGACAGATGGTGTCAGCAATGCGGAATATTTCAGGGTGGTGACTGGGAGGGAGTACTATGCAGTGTGATCAGTAGCGGATCTTGCCACAGGCAAGCAGGACTTTTGCCCAGGGCGCCGCTTTCCGGAGGGCGCCGCACCATGGCAAGATCCGCTGCTGCTGTTGTGCCTGCCGCTGCCCGCTGTCCCGCCGTCCGCTGTGAAGGGAAACTAGACGCTACGCGTCTAGTTTCCCTTCGTGGGCTGCCCGCTGTGAAGTTTCCCTTCCTGGAGAGGACCTTAACTGTAATGATGTGAGGTGCACGTTGACGTCATCGCGCACCGCACAGCAAAGGTCCTCTCCACGAAGGGAACTAGACGCTTAGCATCTAGTTTTCCTTCGTGGAGAGGACCTTTGCTGTGCGGTGCGCGATGACGTCATCGCGCACCGCACATCCTACTACAGTACAGGGGGCGTAACTGACCACGCCCCCTGTATGAAGCCACGCCCCTAATGCACGCAGCTGACCACGCCCCCTGTATGAAGCCACACCCCTAATGCAGCCCGGAACCGGCCCTGAGTGTGATGTTGGACAGGGGAGGCTTATCAGAAGAACCAGGTGTCTACAGTAAGTGACATGGAGGCGTGGAGCATGCAGGCAGTGTGATAGCCACCCCTTCCCACCTCTTACGTCCTAAGTTCTTGGGACCGGGTTTTTCTGAATGCCCAGAACCACAGCTTTCAAACGAACCTGGTGCATAATTTTGGGTCTTTTAGTTCCGGAGACATAAGACTTCCATCCAGCGGGACCTGGCCAGGAGCCTTACCCAGGCTGTGACCCCCAGTGAACTTTGACCTTTGAACACTTGGGCCCTAAACCCAGGTTTTTATGAAGCTGAGAGTTGGGGCTTTCAGAAGAACCTGGTCTCATTAATTGAGGTATTTTAGTTACGAAGGTATAAGACTTCCAGTCGGCGATGTCAGCTTCTGTCTCTGCCGAGGAAGTACACACTCTCTGGGTAGCGGTTTTTGAACTTAGACGGCGAATTGCTCAAGGACCGCTGGTCCTTTCAGCTTGCCACCAGTACCTACCGAAAGCCATGACTCCCTAGTTTCAGGAACCGATGGATTCTTACATTTAGAACTCACTGCTCCAGAGCTATCGCCAACTGAACTGGCCACCCCCCCACCAAAAAAAATGTGGAGTAGTAAGCCCTACCCCCCTGGTCCCCACCCCTGTGGTTCAACCCCTCCAAATGCCGTTTGGAAGTCAGTTGGGGTGCTTATCTTCAGATTTTGACATGGAGTCCAGAACAAGTTGTTGAGACACTGGGTTTTAAGGACTTAAGCACCTGGTTCCCTAATCCGGGTATGGGGAACCTCCACCTCCGCCTCAATAACTCTAGTTCTAAGGGGCCTAAATTTAAGATTCCACTGACTTCCAAACTCTACAATTTTGGGTGGGGAAGCGGTTAGTTCAGCTGGCGATAGCTCTGGAATGGTTGGGTCTAAATTTAAGATTCTATCGGTACCTGAAACTAAAGAGTCCCAGCTTTCAGTAGGTATCAGTGGCAAGCTGACAGGACCAGTGAGCAATTCACCGTCAAAGTTCAAAAACCGCTACCCAGAGAGTGTGGACTTAGTCCCCAGTAGAGACAGGAGCTGACACCGCCGGCTGGAAGTCTTATATCAGAGGTAAGGGGAGCTTAACTCAGCAGCTAACACTTCATTTTGCTGAAATCTGCATAGGGGGCATAGCCATGCCCACTGTGAAATGCTCACACCCCCAGCGTGTTGGTGCCACCCCCTATCCTGATTACAGTAATCGCAGGGGAGTATGCTCGTATACCATACTTGTGGCTTTCTCTGTGAGCTGATGAGATGATATACTCTAGCTGTACACCAGTGAGAGAGCTCTATGTCCTCGAATTGTAGGATGTGTGCTAGCAGAAGTACTAAAGGGTCTGTATCCCCAGCAGTTAGAGAGTATCCTCACACGTTCACCTGAGAACATGAGCAGAACAATTGTAAGTCAAGCTCCTCCGCAACCAACTTGAACCATTTAAATGATTGATAATAATGAATCAGTGCAATCACCTGCGTCTTCCCATTTCATGGAATTGAATGAAGATTTTCTTACACTGCTTATGGCAGAGATAGAAAATATTTGCTTGGGCAATTTATCGATAAAACGCCACCAGGACATTGGCCCTCATTCCAAGTTGATCGCTCGCTAGCTGCTTTTAGCAGCATTGCACACGCTAGGCCGCCGCCCTCTGGGAGTGTATCTTAGCTTAGCAGAAGTGCGAACGAAAGGTTAGCAGTTCTGCTACTAAAAAATGTAATGCAGTTTCACAGTGGCTCGATACTTACTCCTAGCTTGCGATGACTGCAGTCTGTTTAGTTCCTGGTTTGACGTCACAAACACACCCTGCGTTCGGCCAGCCACTCCCCCGTTTCTCCAGCCACTCCTACGTTTTTACCTGGCACGCCTGCGTTTTTTAGCACACTCCCTGAAAATGCTGAGTTGCTACCCAGAAACACCCACTTCCTGTCAATGAAACAACGAACACTCGAGCGACTGAAAAGCGTTGCTCGAGCTTGTGTAAAACTACAAAGTTTTGTGTGAAAGTACTTAGCGCATGCGTGCTGCATACCATGCGTATGCGCATAAATACTGTTTTTTTCACCTGATCGATGCGCTGCGAAAAACGGCAGTGAGCGATCAACTCGGAATGAGGGTGGTCTGCATAATGGCCAGGAGCAGCATAAAATAGTAGTGTCAATCAGTGCATTTGTGAGATGGATTACTGGCTCCTACGTGTGTGCACCGAAAATGAAAGAGTTATTAAAATAAATAAAAATTGGGAAAAATGGCTTTATTTTAACTATAAAACCTTTTTCTCCTAAGGCCATGACTGACTAACAATGCCTTCAGATGATCTTGGAATTCCGAGGACATTAGTGATACTCAGGGTTGCCGGGAGGACGTGGATGGGTACTAATAACCCAGAATTTGTTTAGGGTGTCTGGCGGGGAAATAGTGGTGGGGCAGTGAGTCCTTCTAGGGAATTGTATGCCAAGCAGGCATTGCAGTGCTCCCAAGCTTGGCCATCTAAAATGTCTCGGCCACCCTGGTGGTTCTCATACCGCCTCTGACCATGATAAATAGCCTTCACCATGCTTTATACTAGGAAGCTTCTCAAGGGGCGACTACTGACAGGCGGGGGTTAATTCAGACCTTTTACCTCAGTGATGTCACTAGTTCATGGTGAACTGATAGGTTGAATTCAAATTGTATATGGAGTCATCTTACAAAATGGCTGCCTTCGCTGTGTGTAGATGAAGGGTCCTGTTTGTACTGGTATCACAGACCAGAGTTAGACAGCGATATTAGACTGTATGGTACAGGCAGAATAGTTAGTGGGTTTATACATGTTTTAGATAATTATTTTCGCCTCTGCACACCAGGGCTCCGGGAGTGACTGGCATGGACGAAATGTGCTGGGTTAAAATAGAACTCGTCTTATCACACTTGTCCAAACCTTCCCATGGGGAAGTTTTCATGTAGTGGAAAGTTTGTAGAAGATATTTCGGGACATTCAAAAAGAGAATGACTTTGGGGAAACACTGTGAAGAGTTTTCTTAGCACTGAAATAGTTGTTATGACAGCCAAACACATCAGTCACAGTCTGGTCCCCAGCCACATGACAGGAAAAGCTATGGCCAGCAAATGACAATTAGGTTGGATTAGATAAACAAGTCCTGTTTGTTTGGTTGATAGCTGTTTGCGTAATGTTTTTTTGTTACTGTTCACTTTATTCCATATTTAGCTCAGAAAATGCTACATAGCGGAGGGTTTACGGATGTATTCTCATACACCGTGGCCACAATCACGCCAAACACCTCCTCTCGGTGCGGCAGGTCCCAGGTGATTCGGGAGCACAAGCGTCTTTGCACAAATAAAACAACTGGGAGATACGTTGCTAGCTTGCACTGATCAATGTGATGTGCGACATTAGTACATCTCTGTGCGCCTGAGTCTGAAACTGTATGCGTAGGGCTGTGACTCAGCAGCCACGACTTTTTCCTCACACCGAGTTCCGTTGTGCGTCATCTGTGACTTTGTACGTGTGTAAAGCAAACTCCTGTGTGGTTATAACCACAGCCCATTTTTGCGCACTTGTGGTCCAGTAACACCCAGGGTCAGCACAGAAATTGCTAGTGATGATTTTGTGCCCGAGTTCATGTTATGCCCCATAGTAGTGCCCTAGTTCATGTTATGCCTTATAGTAGTGCCCTAGTTCATGTTATGCCCCATAGTAGTGCCCTAGTTCATGTTATGCCCCATAGTAGTGCCCTAGTTCATGTTATGCCTTATAGTAGTACCCTAGTTCATGTTATGACCCATAGTAGTGCCCTAGTTCATGTTATGACCCATAGTAGTGCCCTAGTTCATGTTATGCCCCTTAGTAGTACCCTAGTTTATGTGATGCCCCATAGTAGTGCCCTAGTTCATGTTATGCCCCATAGTAGAACCCTAGTTCATGTTATGCCCCATAATAGTGCCCTAGTTCATGTTATGCCCCATAGTAGTGCCCTAGTTCATGTTATGCCCCATAGTAGTGCCCTAGTTCATGTTATGCCCCATAGTAGTGCCCTAGTTCATGTTATGCCCCATAGTAGTGCCCTAGTTCATGTTATGCCCCATAGTAGAACCCTAGTTCATGTTATGCCCCATAGTAGTGCCCTAGTTCATAGTATGCCCCATAGTAGAACCCTAGTTCATGTTATGCCCCATACTAGTGCCCTAGTTTATGTGATGCCCCATAGTAGTGCCCTAGTTCATGTTATGACCCATAGTAGTGCCCTAGTTCATGTTATGCCCCATAGTAGTACCCTAGTTTATGTGATGCCCCATAGTAGTGCCCTAGTTCATGTTATGCCCCATAGTAGAACCCCAGTTCATGTTATGCCCCATAATAGTGCCCTAGTTCATGTTATGCCCCATAGTAGTGCCCTAGTTCATGTTATGCCCCATAGTAGTACCCTAGTTTATGTGATGCCCCATAGTAGTGCCCTAGTTAATGTTAAGCCCCATAGTAGTGCCCTAGTTCATGTTATGCCCCATAGTAGTGCCCTAGTTCATAGTATGCCCTATAGTAGTGCCCTAGTTCATGTTATGCCCTATAGTAGTGCCCTAGTTTATGCGATGCCCCATAGTAGTGCCCTAGTTCACGTTATGACCCATAGTAGTGCCCTAGTTCATGTTATGCCCCATAGTAGTACCCTAGTTTATGTGATGCCCCATAGTAGTGCCCTAGTTCATGTTATGCCCCATAGTAGAACCCCAGTTCATGTTATGCCCCATAATAGTGCCCTAGTTCATGTTATGCCCCATAATAGTGCCCTAGTTCATGTTATGCCCCATAGTAGTACCCTAGTTTATGTGATGCCCCATAGTAGTGCCCTAGTTAATGTTATGCCCCATAGTAGTGCCCTAGTTCATGTTATGCCCCATAATAGTGCCCTAGTTCATGTTATGCCCCATAGTAGTACCCTAGTTTATATGATGCCCCATAGTAGTGCCCTAGTTAATGTTATGCCCCATAGTAGTGCCCTAGTTCATGTTATGCCCCATAGTAGTACCCTAGTTTATGTGATGCCCCATAGTAGTGCCCTAGTTAATGTTATGCCCCATAGTAGTGCCCTAGTTCATGTTATGCCCCATAGTAGTACCATAGTTCATAGTATGCCCTATAGTAGTGCCCTAGTTCATGTAATGCCCTATAGTTGTGCCCTAGTTTGTGATGCCCCTAAGTAGTGCCCTCATTCATGTTATGCCCCATAGTAGTGCCCTAGTTCATGTTATGCCCCATAGTAGTGCCCTAGTTCATAGTATGCCCTATAGTAGTGCCCTAGTTCACGTTATGCCCTATAGTAGTGCCCTAGTTTATGTGATGCCCCATAGTAGTGCCCTAGTTCATGTTATGACCCATAGTAGTGCCCTAGTTCATGTTATGCCCCATAGTAGTACCCTAGTTTATGTGATGCCCCATAGTAGTGCCCTAGTTCATGTTATGCCCCATAGTAGAACCCCAGTTCATGTTATGCCCCATAATAGTGCCCTAGTTCATGTTATGCCCCATAGTAGTGCCCTAGTTCATGTTATGCCCCATAGTAGTGCCCTAGTTCATGTTATGCCCCATAGTAGCGCCCTAGTTCATGTTATGCCCCATAGTAGAACCCTAGTTTATGTTATGCCCCATAGTAGAACCCTAGTTCATGTTATGCCCCATAGTAGTGCCTTAGTTAATGTTATGCCCCATAGTAGTACCCTAGTTCATGTTATGCCCCATAGTAGTGCCCTAGTTCATGTTATGCCCCATAGTAGAACCCCAGTTCATGTTATGCCCCAAAGTAGTACCCTAGTTCATAGTATGCCCTATAGTAGTGCCCTAGTTCATGTTATGCCCCATTATAGTGCCCTAGTTCATAGTATGCCCTATAGTGCCCTAGTTCATGTTATGCCCTATAGTAGTGCCCTAGTTTATGTGATGCCCCATAGTAGTGCCCTAGTTCATGTTATGCCCATTAGTAGTGCCTTAGTTCATGTTATGCCCTATAGTAGTGCCCTAGTTCATGTTATGTCCCATAGTAGTGCCCTAGTTCATGTTATGTTATGCCCCATAGTAGTGCCCTAGTTCATGTTATGCCCCATAGTAGTGCCCTAGTTCATGTTATGCCCTATAGTAGTGCCCTAGTTCATGTTATGCCCCATAGTAGTGCCCTAGTTCATAGTATGCCCTATAGTAGTGCCCTAGTTCATGTTATGCCCCATAGTAGTGCCCTAGTTCATGTTATGCCCTATAGTAGTGCCCTAGTTCATGTTATGCCCCATAGTAGTGCCCTAGTTCATAGTATGCCCCATAGTAGAACCCCAGTTCATGTTATGCCCCAAAGTAGTACCCTAGTTCATAGTATGCCCTATAGTAGTGCCCTAGTTCATGTTATGCCCCATTATAGTGCCCTAGTTCATAGTATGCCCTATAGTAGTGCCCTAGTTCATGTTATGCCCTATAGTAGTGCCCTAGTTTATGTGATGCCCCATAGTAGTGCCCTAGTTCATGTTATGCCCATTAGTAGTGCCTTAGTTCATGTTATGCCCTATAGTAGTGCCCTAGTTCATGTTATGTCCCATAGTAGTGCCCTAGTTCATGTTATGCCCTATAGTAGTGCCCTAGTTCATGTTATGCCCCATAGTAGTGCCCTAGTTCATGTTATGCCCCATAGTAGTGCCCTAGTTCATGTTATGCCCTATAGTAGTGCCCTAGTTCATGTTATGCCCCATAGTAGTGCCCTAGTTCATGTTATGCCCTATAGTAGTGCCCTAGTTCATGTTATGCCCCATAGTAGTACCCTAGTAGTCCATGTTATGTTCAAGAAGTCCCCCTGGTCTTAGATCTAAGCCTGACCGTTGCCTGGGGAGGGAGAATTAATGGTTCTGGCTTTTTAAGCCTTAGCCACACACCCCCTCCACTACAGAGTACTCACCTAACAAAATCCTCTGCCTCTTGTTGTACCATCCGATGCTGCAGGGTCATTTACCGGCCGGTCCTTCCGGTTGTAGCTCTGAGGTATTGCTGTGTGCGACAACTGCTCTCTATTACTGCAGAAATTTAGATGTTTGTGGGTATGGGTACAATGATGGTCTCCGATGCGTAGCGGCCTCCTGGCCTTCCTCAGGAATAGTGAGTGTCTGTAAAAGGTCTGGGTTTTATTCCTTTGCAGCCTATTCCTGCAAAGAAACAAAAACCAGACCTTTTATAGAGAGTAGTACATTTTCTATAAAATCTGTTTATTTAAAAACAGCTGAGATCTTTGATATCACACTTCATCGTTTTTAAATGACAGATCACTGTATAATACTGAATGTTGTATTTAAATATAATTTAACTAAACCATGATATGTAATTTTGAAAGAGGCCACTAGAGGTCCTCAGATTACACACCCTTCACTTGCTGGGAAGTAAAAAACATTGGTGGTCATTCCGAGTTGTTCGCTCGCTGCCGATTTTCGCAGTGCAGCGATTAAGTGAAAAAAATGGCAAAAATGCGCATGCGCATGGTACGCAGCGCGCATGCGCTAAGTACTTTTACACAAAACTTTGTAGATTTACACAATCTCTAGCAACGTTTTTTCATCGCTCGAGTGATCGTAGTGTGATTGACAGGAAGTGGGTGTTTCTGGGCGGAAACTGGCCGTTTTCAGGGAGTGTGCTAAAAAACGCAGGCGTGCCAGGTAAAAACGCAGGAGTGGCTGGAGAAATGGGGGAGTGTCTGAAGAAACGGGGGAGTGGCTGGCCGAACGCAGGGCGTGTTTGTGACGTCAAACCAGGAACTAAACGGACTGAGCTGATCGCAGTCTAGGAGTAGGTCTGGAGCTACTCAGAAACTGCAGGGAATTATTTAGTAGCAATTCTGCTAATGTTTCGTTCGCTATTCTGCTAAGCTAAGATACACTCCCAGAGGGCGGTGGCCTAGCGTGTGCAATGCTGCTAAAAGCAGCTAGCGAGCGATCAACTCGGAATGAGGGCCATTGTTATAAATTTAGTCGCTGTGCCTTCTATCGTCCATCTCTGGCATAAAACTCCCCGGTCAGAACGGAAAAAAAAATCCAAAAGAAGGTACCCTCTCACCTTCACCAAGTCATATATGTCAAATTAAAAACTGTACGTCACTATGTACACTTTTTTCCTTTTTGATTCCTCCAGAGCCTACTAATTTGCGCCGCTGAGGAGAATTTTGGAAACAAGGGAACCCATTCATTCAAAAGGATTGGTGATTTATTCATTCAGCGCTGTTTAAGTTATTTCCTTGTTTCTCTTTGCAGAAAACTCCTTAGTGTCCAATGTGAATTTACAGATACTGCTGCCCCAATTCCTTCCTCAGACTCCCCATCAACCCACAGAAGAGGGACTTGAAGATAACCCAGTATGTGAAGCACCAGCACTGTGGTTATCATGAGAGGACCCTTTAATCAAACATCATTCTGGTCTCCACTTGTCTTGCTGCCAGCACTAGGCTGAGGTACAATGCCAGCTAATGGGCAGAACTGTTCTGTCTGCTTTGGACAGGATATATGTGCCTGCTGTGGGCAGTTCCAGGGAATGATAATATAGATGTTACTTATCAGGTGTCCCTGTGAGAAATATATATATATAATTTTTTTTTTTTTTTTTTTAAAGTTTGATGGCAACATACAATCCATAATATGGAGAAAAAACTGAACAATTAGATTAAAGTTCTACTTCAGAATCTGAGGTAAATATGATAATCAGGAATTATGGACACTGATACAGCCTTTACCAAGGTTTTTTTGTTTAACAATATGGGCGGGATGTATTAAGATACATCGCTGCCCCTCACCGCTTACCGCAGCGATGTTGATCGCATATGTACTAACATATGCGATCAATATCGCAATGCGGTGACGGAGGTCCCCCGCGATACCTGTGAGGTGGTCTGCGGGGGGTCTCCATCACCTCCCAGGGGTCTCCACACTGCCTGGACGCCGGGAAGCAAGCAGCAGGCTGCCCCAGGCGCCTGCTCCTCCCTCCTGCAGCCGGGAGGACCTCCGGCTGCGTTGCTAGGGGGAGGAGGAGATTACCTTCCGGGTCCAGGGCAGCCTGGAGGAAGGTATTCCGGGGGAGGGGGGGGGGGGGGTGTCGGCGGCGGTCGGCGATAAGAAGCCCATAGGCTTCTATAGGGCGATACCCTGGACGGCGAAAAACCGACGGTAGGGTCTTAGTAAATTTGAAAATGCTGTCAAATCCCTGTTTTCGGGGGTTTTACCGCATTTTTCCTTTAGTACATCCCGCCCTATATGAGTAAAAAGCACAGTGTGTCAGTCAGAGAGACTGAGCCCTGCATCCTCCAACCAGCAGTGCTGGGAGATAATGGGGGTCTATTTACTAAGCCTTGGAGAGAGATAAAGTGAACGGAGATAAAGTACCAGCTAATCAGCTCCTAAATACCATCGTACAGGCTGTGTTTCGAAAATTGACAGGAGCTGATTGGTTGGTACTTTATCTACGTCTACTTTATCTCTTTCCCAGGCAGGGGGGTTTCTAGAGAGGGGGAGGCCTGTGTGCAGGCTCCGTCTGGGCCCCCTACTCTCTAGCCGGCGGCAGCGCTTAGCTCTGGGCACTAGGGAACCCTAGCGCTGCTCCATAGTCTACAGCGCATGCGTAGATCTCCGGGAAAATGGCGCGGCGGACATTTTCCCAGTGATTTTTCTACTGCACATATGTAAAAAAATGACGCTCTGCAATTTTCCCAGTGACTTCTGCAGCGCTGCTGCTGCGCCGTAGGACTCTTGAGGGTAAGTATTAAATATAATGGGTGCAGGGTGTGCGGTGTGGGCCCCTCTGGAACCCAGGGGGCCCGTGTGCACTACACACACTGCACCCATTATAAATACGCCAGTGCTCCACGGAGTATATTTACTAATGTTCGATTTTGGGTTCTGGGTAATTTTGCATCTGATATTGCATTTGGAGATTTACTAAAGGAGTGTGGCTGTAATGCGGTTATTATGCTGGGCACAGGCTGTGTATGCCGGACATGAGGCTGTGGCTGTAATACAGTTATTATGCTGGGCACAGGCTGTGTATGCTGGACATGGGGGTGTGGATGTAATGCGGTTATTATGCTGGGCACAGACTGTGTATGCTGGACATGGGGGTGTGGCTGTAATGCGGTTATTATGCTGGGCACAGGCTGTGTATGCTGGACATGGCGGTGTGGATGTAATGCGGTTATTATGCTGGGCACAGACTGTGTATGCTGGACATGGGGGTGTGGGTGTAATGCGGTTATTATGCTGGGCACAGGCTGTGTATGCTGGACATGGGGGTGTGGCTGTAATGCGGTTATTATGCTGGGCACAGGCTGTGTATGCTGGACATGGGGGTGTGGGTGTAATGCGGTTATTATGCTGGGCACAGGCTGTGTATGCTGGACATGGGGGTGTGGATGTAATGCGGTTATTATGCTGGGCACAGGCTGTGTATGCTGGACATGGGGGTGTGGGTGTAATGCGGTTATTATGCTGGGCACATTCTGTGTATGCTGGACATGGGGGTGTGGGTGTAATGCGGTTATTATGCTGGGCACATTCTGTGTATGCTGGACATGGGGGTGTGGCTGTAATGCGGTTATTATGCTGGGCACATTCTGTGTATGCTGGACATGGGGGTGTGGCTGTAATGCGGTTATTATGCTGGGCACAGGCTGTGTATGCTGGACATGGGGGTGTGGCTGTAATGCGGTTATTATGCTGGGCACAGGCTGTGTATGCTGGACATGGGGCTGTGGCTGTAATGCGGTTATTATCCTGGACTTTTCCTTAATTTAGGATTGCCGGTACCTGTTTTGAACTGGTTAATGGATAAGAAAGGAGTTTCAGCACAGGTGATGGCAATCACAAATTAAGAGAAAAGTCCAGGACCAGAGCATTGTGTCCCTCCTGGAGAGGGTCATGTTGGGAGGTATGTGATTATGCTGTATGTATGTTTTTCCTTATGTTAATAAGGTATAATCCTTATTGAACCCCGCAATATGTGATGTCTGCCACAAGGTGGCAGTGCAGCATGTAGAATATTATTGGGTTTTTATGCTGCAGCAAAGCTCAGTCAAACTTACAAAGTGCCTACAATTTCCAGGGACATTATCAAAAGTTTGTCCTGGCAAAGTTCCACATTTATTGCCCTGTGACTCAGGTGTAATCATCAGTAATTGCATACATCACATGACTCCCGACTTAAAAAATACTTGCAGCTAGGACACATCCAGAAATAAATATAGGAGTCCCACCCAGAGACAGGGGTATATTTATTAATGTACGACTTTGGGTTTGTGTGATTTTGCATTTGGAGATTTACTAAAAGCAAAACTGTATATAAAGCCAAATCCCACTCAAAACTGAATATCGGCAAAACATCAGTACTTACACACAGACGAATATGGGATCCCCTGATTTACTTATATTCTAATTGAAATTGAACACAGAATTGAACTACAAACCCCCCAAATAATAGACTGATAGCAGACAGGTGATTTTAGCTTCCAAACAACAATCTATTCCCTAAACCCTCATTATGATGCCTATAACAGTAGAGATGACGGACTGTACGCCGATGTTTTTGAAATTAAGCGCATGCGCCAAAGCCTAATAGCGATGCAGCTCGCAGCGTTTACCTTTACACAGAGTGATTGACAGTCAGGCACCGTGTGTGAGCGTTGATGGGGGAGTAGTGGCAATAACACAGGTGTGTCACAATTATTTTTGGGGCATGTCGCTGGGTGCACCTGTGAATCTGTACTCCAGCACCGTGTCTCCGGCGTCTCTGCTCAGGCTGCCATTCACTTACTTATCTGCCAATTATTGAAGGATGTGCGCAGCAACGGAACTGCCGCCGGCGCACTGCACTGGGGCCCATGGCAATGAATGGGGACCGCCTCCAGCAGCATTATCATACTGACTCATTGCAGCATGCCGCAGCCAGTTGCTTGAGGTGGGCCATATCAAAGATGGAGGTGGCCATCACAGTCCAACCACAGGAGGAGAGGAGGGCGGTCTCTGGCCGTGCCAGGAAGTAAGGTCGGGAGGCGCTCACTGGCTGGTCCAAGAGAGTAAGGGCGGCATGCGGTCTCTAGGCCAGGCCAGGAGAGTGAGGGGGAGGCGGTCTCTGGGAGGAGGAGGGGAATAGAAAGGCCCCTCCTCTCTCCTTCCTGAAGGTGGAACTACAGTCACTATTGGGCCCCCCCCCCCCTGCATCAACTGACCTCACGCTACTTGGCTTTTGCTCCTGAACTGAAGACAACTGAACTCTCCATGCAGCCAGTGAGGAGAGGAGCCAGCATGCAGCCAGAGAGGAGAAGAGCCAGCATGCAGCCAGAGAGGAGAGGAGCCAGCATGCAGCCAGAGAGGAGAGGAGCCAGCATGCAGCCAGAGAGGAGAGGAGCCAGTATGCAGCCAGAGAGGAGTCAGCATGCAGCCAGAAAGGAGAGGAGCCAGCATGCAGCCAGAGAGGAGAGGAGCCAGCATGCAGCCAGAGAGGAGAAGAGTCAGCATGAAGCCAGAGAGGAGAGGAGTCAGCATGCAGCCAAAGAGGAGAGGAGTCAGCATGTAGCCAGAGAGGAGAGGAGCCAGCATGAAGCCAGAGAGGAGAGGAGCCAGCATGCAGCCAGAGAGGAGAGGAGCCAGCATGCAGCCAGAGAGGAGAGGAGCCAGCATGCAGCCAGAGAGGAGAGGAGCCAGCATGCAGCCAGAGAGGAGCCAGCATGCAGCCAAAGAGGAGAGGAGCCAGCATGCAGCCATAGAAGAGAGGAACCAACAACTGAACTCTCCATGCAGCCAGTGAGGAGAGGAGCCAGCATGCAGCCAGAGAGGAGAAGAGCCAGCATGCAGCCAGAGAGGAGAGGAGCCAGCATGCAGCCAGAGAGGAGAGGAGCCAGCATGCAGCCAGAGAGGAGAGGAGCCAGTATGCAGCCAGAGAGGAGTCAGCATGCAGCCAGAAAGGAGAGGAGCCAGCATGCAGCCAGAGAGGAGAGGAGCCAGCATGCAGCCAGAGAGGAGAAGAGTCAGCATGCAGCCAGAGAGGAGAGGAGTCAGCATGCAGCCAAAGAGGAGAGGAGTCAGCATGTAGCCAGAGAGGAGAGGAGCCAGCATGAAGCCAGAGAGGAGAGGAGCCAGCATGCAGCCAGAGAGGAGAGGAGCCAGCATGCAGCCAGAGAGGAGAGGAGCCAGCATGCAGCCAGAGAGGAGAGGAGCCAGCATGCAGCCAGAGAGGAGCCAGCATGCAGCCAAAGAGGAGAGGAGCCAGCATGCAGCCATAGAAGAGAGGAACCAACATGCAGCCAGAGAGGAGAGGAGCCAGCATGCAGCCAGAGAGGAGAGGAGCCAGCATGCAGCCAGAGAGGAGAGGAGCCAGCATGCAGCCAGAGAGGAGAGGAGCCAGCATGCAGCCAGAGAGGAGAGGAGTCAGCATGCAGCCAGAGAGGAGAGGAGCCAGTATGCAGCCAGAGAGGAGAGGAGTCAGCATGCAGCCAGAGAGGAGAGGAGCCAGCATGCAGGCAGAGAGGAGAAGAGCCAGCATGCAGCCAGAGAGGAGAGGAGCCAGCATGCAGCCAGAGAGGAGAAGAGTCAGCATGCAGCCAGAGAGGAGAGGAGTCAGCATGCAGCCAGAGAGGAGAGGAGTCAGCATGTAGCCAGAGAGGAGAGGAGCCAGCATGTAGCCAGTGAGGAGAGGAGCCAGCATGCAGCCAGAGAGGAGAGGATCCAGCATGCAGCCAGAGAGGAGAGGAGCCAGCATGCAGCCAGAGAGGAGAGGAGCCAGCATGCAGCCAGAGAGGAGCCAGCATGCAGCCAAAGAGGAGAGGAGCCAGCATGCAGCCATAGAAGAGAGGAACCAACATGCAGCCAGAGAGGAGAGTAGCCAGCATGCAGCCAGAGAGCAGAGGAGCCAGCATGCAGCCAGAGAGGAGAGGAGCCAGCATGCAGCCAGAGAGGAGAGGAGCCGGCATGCAGTCAGTGAGGAGAGGAGCCGGCATGCAGCCAGTGAGGAGAGGAGCCAGCATGCAGCCAGAGAGGAGAGGAGCCAGCATGCAGCCAGAGAGGAGCCAGCATGCAGCTAGAGAGGAGCCAGCATGCAGCCAGAGAGGAGAAGAGTCAGCATGCAGCCAGAGAGGAGAGGAGTCAGCATGCAGCCAGAGAGGAGAGGAGTCAGCATGTAGCCAGAGAGGAGAGGAGCCAGCATGTAGCCAGTGAGGAGAGGAGCCAGCATGCAGCCAGAGAGGAGAGGATCCAGCATGCAGCCAGAGAGGAGAGGAGCCAGCATGCAGCCAGAGAGGAGAGGAGCCAGCATGCAGCCAGAGAGGAGCCAGCATGCAGCCAAAGAGGAGAGGAGCCAGCATGCAGCCATAGAAGAGAAGAACCAACATGCAGCCAGAGAGGAGAGGAGCCAGCATGCAGCCAGAGAGGAGAGGAGCCAACATGCAGCCAGAGAGCAGAGGAGCCAGCATGCAGCCAGAGAGGAGAGGAGCCAGCATGCAGCCAGAGAGGAGAGGAGCCGGCATGCAGTCAGTGAGGAGAGGAGCCGGCATGCAGCCAGAGAGGAGAGGAGCCGACATGCAGCCAGAGAGGAGAGGAGCCGGCATGCAGCCAGAGAGGAGAGGAGCCGGCATGCAGCCAGAGAGGAGAGGAGCCAGCATGCAGCCAGAGAGGAGAGGAGCCAGCGTGCAGCCAGTGAGGAGAGGAGCCAGCGTGCAGCCAGCGAGGAGAGGAGTCAGCATGCAGCCAGAGAGGAGAGGAGCCAGCTTGCAGTCAGAGAGGAGAGGAGCCAGCACGCAGCCAGAGAGGAGAGGAGCCAGCACGCAGCCAGAGAGGAGAGGAGCCGGTATGCAGCCAGAGAGGAGCCAGCATGCAGCCAGTGAGGAGAGGAGCCAGCATGCAGCCAGAGAGGAGAGGAGCCGGCATGCAGCCAGAGAGGAGAGGAGCCGGCATGCAGCCAGAGAGGAGAGGAGCCAGCATGCAGCCAGAGAGGAGAGGAGCCGGCATGCAGCCAGAGAGGAGAGGAGCCAGCGTGCAGCCAGTGAGGAGAGGAGCCAGCGTGCAGCCAGCGAGGAGAGGACTCAGCATGCAGCCAGAGAGGAGAGGAGCCAGCTTGCAGTCAGAAAGGAGAGGAGCCAGCATGCAGCCAGAGAGGAGACGAGCCAGCATGCAGCCAGAGAGGAGAGGAGCCGGCATGCAGCCAGAGAGGAGAGGAGCCAGCATGCAGCCAGAGAGGAGAGGAGCCAGCATGCAGCCAGAGAGGAGAGGAGCCAGCATGCAGCCAGAGAGGAGCCAGCATGCAGCCAAAGAGGAGAGGAGCCAGCATGCAGCCATAGAAGAGAAGAACCAACATGCAGCCAGAGAGGAGAGGAGCCAGCATGCAGCCAGAGAGGAGAGGAGCCAACATGCAGCCAGAGAGCAGAGGAGCCAGCATGCAGCCAGAGAGGAGAGGAGCCAGCATGCAGCCAGAGAGGAGAGGAGCCGGCATGCAGTCAGTGAGGAGAGGAGCCGGCATGCAGCCAGAGAGGAGAGGAGCTGACATGCAGCCAGAGAGGAGAGGAGCCGGCATGCAGCCAGAGAGGAGAGGAGCCGGCATGCAGCCAGAGAGGAGAGGAGCCAGCATGCAGCCAGAGAGGAGAGGAGCCAGCGTGCAGCCAGTGAGGAGAGGAGCCAGCGTGCAGCCAGCGAGGAGAGGAGTCAGCATGCAGCCAGAGAGGAGAGGAGCCAGCTTGCAGTCAGAGAGGAGAGGAGCCAGCACGCAGCCAGAGAGGAGAGGAGCCAGCACGCAGCCAGAGAGGAGAGGAGCCGGTATGCAGCCAGAGAGGAGCCAGCATGCAGCCAGTGAGGAGAGGAGCCAGCATGCAGCCAGAGAGGAGAGGAGCCGGCATGCAGCCAGAGAGGAGAGGAGCCGGCATGCAGCCAGAGAGGAGAGGAGCCAGCATGCAGCCAGAGAGGAGAGGAGCCGGCATGCAGCCAGAGAGGAGAGGAGCCAGCGTGCAGCCAGTGAGGAGAGGAGCCAGCGTGCAGCCAGCGAGGAGAGGACTCAGCATGCAGCCAGAGAGGAGAGGAGCCGGCATGCAGCCAGAGAGGAGAGGAGCCGGAATGCAGCCAGAGAGGAGAGGAGCCAGCATGCAGCCAGAGAGGAGAGGAGCCAGCATGCAGCCAGAGAGGAGAGGAGCCAGCATGCAGCCAGAGAGGAGAGGAGCCGGCATGCAGCCAGAGAGTAGCCAGCATGCAGCCAGTGAGGAGAGGAGCCAGCATGCAGCCAGTGAGGAGAGGAGACAGCATGCAGTCAGAGAGGAGCCAGCATGCAGGGAGTGAGGAGAGGAGCCAACATGCAGCCAGAGAGGAGAGGAGCCAGCATGCAGCCAGAGAGGAGCCAGCATGCAGCCAGAGAGGAGAGGAGCCAGCATGCAGCCAGAGAGGAGAGGAGCCAGCATGCAGCCAGTGAGGAGAGGAGCCAACATGCAGCCAGAGAGGAGAGGAGCCAGCATGCAGCTAGTGAGGAGAGGAGCCAGCATGCAGCCAGGGAGGAGCCAGCATGCAGCTAGAGAGGAGCCAGCATGCAGCCAGTGAGGAGAGGAGCCAACATGCAGCCAAAGAGGAGAGGAGCCAGCATGCAGCCAGTGAGGAGAGGAGCCAGCAGGCAGCCAGTGAGGAGAGGAGCCAACATGCAGCCAGAGAGGAGAGGAGCCAGCATGCAGCCAGAGAGGAGCCAGCATGCAGCTAGAGAGGAGCCAGCATGCAGCCAGAGAGGAGAGGATCCAGCATGCAGCCAGAGAGGAGAGGAGCCGGCATGCAGCCAGAGATGAGAGGAGCCAGCATGCAGCCAGAGAGGAGAGGAGCCAGCATGCAGCCAGTGAGGAGAGGAGCCAACATGCAGCCAGAGAGGAGCCAGCATGCAGCCAGTGAGGAAAGGAGCCAGCATGCAGCCAGTGAGGAGAGGAGCCAGCATGCAGCCAGAGAGGAGAGGAGCCAGAGAGGAGAGAAGCCAGCATGCAGCCAGAGAGGAGAGGAGCCAGCATGCAGCCAGAGAGGAGAGGAGCCAGCATGCAGCCAGTGAGGAGAGGAGCCAGCATGCAGCCAGAGAGGAGAGGAGCCAGCATGCAGCCAGTGAGGAGAGGAGCCAGCATGCAGCCAGAGAGGAGCCAGCATGCAGCCAGTGAGGAGAGGAGCCAGCATGCAGCCAGAGAGGAGCCAGCATGCAGCCAGAGAGGAGAGGAGCCAGCATGCAGCCAGAGAGGAGAGGAGCCAGCATGCAGCCAAAGAGTAGAGGAGCCAGCATGCAGCCAGAGAGGAGCCAGCATGCAGCCAGTGAGGAGAGGAGCCAGCATGCAGCCAGAGAGGAGAGGAGCCAGCATGCAGCCAGTGAGGAGAGGAGCCAACATGCAGCCAGAGAGGAGCCAGTGAGGAGAGGAGCCAGCATGCAGCCAGAGAGGAGAGAAGCCAGCATGCAGCCAGAGAGGAGAGGAGCCAGCATGCAGCCAGAGAGGAGAGGAGCCAGCATGCAGCCAGTGAGGAGAGGAGCCAGCATGCAGCCAGAGAGGAGAGGAGCCAGCATGCAGCCAGTGAGGAGAGGAGCCAGCATGCAGCCAGAGAGGAGAGGAGCCAGCATGCAGCCAGAGAGGAGAGGAGCCTGCATGCAGCCAGTGAGGAGAGGAGCCAGCATGCAGCCAGAGAGGAGAGGAGCCAGCATGCAGCCAGAGAGGAGCCACCATGCAGCCAGTGAGGAGAGGAGCCAGCATGCAGCCAGAGAGGAGAGGAGCCAGCATGCAGCCAGTGAGGAGAGGAGCCAGCATGCAGCCAGAGAGGAGAGGAGCCAGCATGCAGCCAGTGAGGAGAGGAGCCAGCATGCAGCCAGAGAGGAGAGGAGCCAGAGAGGAGAGAAGCCAGCATGCAGCCAGAGAGGAGAGGAGCCAGCATGCAGCCAGAGAGGAGAGGAGCCAGCATGCAGCCAGTGAGGAGAGGAGCCAGCATGCAGCCAGAGAGGAGAGGAGCCAGCATGCAGCTAAAGAGTAGAGGAGCCAGCATGCAGCCAGAGAGGAGCCAGCATGCAGCCAGTGAGGAGAGGAGCCAGCATGCAGCCAGAGAGGAGAGGAGCCAGCATGCAGCCAGTGAGGAGAGGAGCCAACATGCAGCCAGAGAGGAGCCAGTGAGGAGAGGAGCCAGCATGCAACCAGAGAGGAGAGGAGCCAGAGAGGAGAGAAGCCAGCATGCAGCCAGAGAGGAGAGGAGCCAGCATGCAGCCAGAGAGGAGAGGAGCCAGCATGCAGCCAGTGAGGAGAGGAGCCTGCATGCAGCCAGAGAGGAGAGGAGCCAGCATGCAGCCAGTGAGGAGAGGAGCCAGCATGCAGCCAGAGAGGAGAGGAGCCAGCATGCAGCCAGAGAGGAGAGGAGAGGAGCCAGCATGCAGCCAGTGAGGAGAGGAGCCAGCATGCAGCCAGATAGGAGAGGAGCCAGAGAGGAGAGAAGCCAGCATGCAGCCAGAGATGAGAGGAGCCAGCATGCAGCCAGAGAGGAGAGGAGCCAGCATGCAGCCAGAGAGGAGAGGAGCCAGCATGCAGCCAGTGAGGAGAGGAGCCAGCATGCAGCCAGTGAGGAGAGGAGCCAGCATGCAGCCAGAGAGGAGAGGAGCCAGCATGCAGCCAGAGAGGAGAGGAGCCAGCATGCAGCCAGTGAGGAGAGGAGCCAGCATGCAGCCAGAGAGGAGAGGAGCCAGCATGCAGCCAGAGAGTAGAGGAGCCAGCATGCAGCCAGAGAGGAGCCAGCATGCAGCCAGTGAGGAGAGGAGCCAGCATGCAGCCAGTGAGGAGAGGAGCCAGCATGCAGCCAGAGAGGAGAGGAGCCAGCATGCAGCCAGAGAGTAGAGGAGCCAGCATGCAGCCAGAGAGGAGCCAGCATGCAGCCAGTGAGGAGAGGAGCCAGCATGCAGCCAGTGAGGAGAGGAGCCAGCATGCAGCCAGAGAGGAGAGGAGCCAGCATGCAGCCAGAGAGGAGAGGAGCCAGCATGCAGCCAGAGAGTAGAGGAGCCAGCATTCAGCCAGAGAGGAGCCAGCATGCAGCCAGAGAGTAGAGGAGCCAGCATGCAGCCAGAGAGGAGCCAGCATGCAGCCAGTGAGGAGAGGAGCCAGCATGCAGCCAGAGAGGAGAGGAGCCAGCATGCAGCCAGAGAGGAGCTGGGCACACCCTGGAAGAAGACAGGAAGCAGGTCACAAGGGAGGAGGTGTCTGTGAGCACTGGGGGGGGGGTGTATATATGTACTGGTTGGGGGGTGAGGTGTCTGTGAGTACTGGAGGGATGTGTCTGTGAGCACTGGGTGGGCGGGGGGGGGGGATCTGAGTACTGGGGAAAAGGTGTCATACAGTACTGGGGGTAGTGTCTGTGAGTATAGCGGGAGGTGTCTGTGAGTATGGGTGTGTGTGTTTGTGGTACTGGATGTGGGGGTGTCTGAGTACTGGGGGTAAGGTGACTGTGAGAATGGGGGTGAGGTGTCTGTGAGTACTGGAGGGATGTGTCCGTGAGCACTGGGTGGGCGGGGGGGGGGGGGGTCTGAGTACTAGGGATAAGGTGTCATACAGTACTGGGGCATCCATAGGCGACTGTGTGTGGGCCCCCTCCTCTCCCGTAGCAGTCACCGCCGCTGCTAGCGCACTGAGCGCTAGAGACTCTGGCACAACGCTAGCAGCGGCGGTGATGGCTACAGCAGAGGAGGGGGCCCACACACGGAGTCTGCACATGGGTCCCCTCCTCTCTGATACGCCGCTGTACACACCACAACATCTGACAATACATCTGCATTATTAGGATTGGTACAAGGGTGGATATTTTATATATTGCGTTGACCGTCAACAGATGGTGCTAGACACGCCCAAAAGGCGGTGCTAGACACACCCCTCCAACAGTGCACCCCCTAATAAAATGTGCTGCGCACGCCTATGGTGTCTTTGAGTACTGGATGGGGGGTGGTGTCTGTCAGTACTGGGGGTAAGGTGTCTGTGAGTATGGGGGGAGGTGTCTGAGTACTGGGGGTAAGGTGTCTGTGAGAATGGGGGGAGGTGTCTGTGAGTACTGGATGGGGGTGGTGTCAGTAGTGGGGGTAAGGTGTCTGTGAGAATGGGGGGAGGTGTCTGAGTATTGGATGGGGGGTAAAGTGTCTATCAGTACGGGGGGTTAGGTGTCTGTGAGTATGGGGGGAGGTGTCTGAGTACTGGGGGTAAGGTGTCTGTGAGAATGGGGGGAGGTATCTGTGAGTACTGGATGGGGGGTGGTGTCAGTACTGGGGGTAAGGTGACTGTGAGAATGGGGGGAGGTGTCTGTGAGTACTGGATGGGGGGTGGTGTCAGTACTGGGGGTAAGGTGTCTGTGAGAATGGAGGGAGGTGTCTGAGTACTGGATGGGGGGTGGTGTCTGAGTACTGGGGGTAAGGTGACTGTGAGAATGGGGGGAGGTGTCTGAGTACTGGGGGTAAGGTGTCTGTGAGAATGGGGGGAGGTGTCTGAGTACTGGATGGGGGGTGGTGTCTGAGTACTGGATGGGGGATGGTGTCTGAGTACTGGATGGGGGGTGGTGTCAGTACTGGGGGTAAGGTGTCTGTGAGAATGGGGGGAGGTGTCTGAGTACTGGATGGGGGTGGTGTCTGAGTACTGGGGGTAAGGTGACTGTGAGAATGGGGGGAGGTGTCTGTGAGTACAGGGGGGTGCACCCACTGTAAGTGCCACGAGAAACAACTGAGATACGAGGGGGAGGTGAGCTGTGTGGGACCAGTGTGTGCCATGAGGGGGCTCATATGCTGTGAAGTGGGTAGCGAGCTATGAGGGGAATGGGGTGATATGTGAGAGGGTGAGGGCAGCGGCGTGTGCAGCGTTGTTTGTCCGGGCCCCCTCCTCTCTGCTGGCAGCGCTGTAGAGTGTGAGCTCTAGAGGGCTCAGACTCTAATGCGCATAAGCAGATCACCGGGATAATGGCGCCGTTTTCATGGTGATAGCAACAACGTAGCTGCCGTCGGTGCGGGATTCCGAAGGGGTAAGTATTCAAGTGGGTGCAGCATGTGCGGTGCTCATGGGCCGAGTCCAGGGGGGTCCCACACACTGCACCCATTATTTTTTTTACTTTTTCCCCTCAAAGTGTCAGGGCACGGAGCTTAGTCCCGCCCCTGACACCCATGAAGCCACGCCCCCGGGCTCTGTTTGGCCCACAGTTCATTTTTCAGTAAAACCATCGATGGTTCCCTTACAGATGGTTTAACACCATCGAGGTTATCCACTGATGGTGCCATCGATGGTGACCATCGATGGATAACCCACCGAAGGCCATCCCTAGAAGGCAGCGAGTGCTGCAATAGGGGACAGTGAGCTATAAGTAAAACAGTGACCTATGAGGGAGTAGTGAGAGCTTTGAGGGGAGGGAACATACTGTAAATGCTAGATGCAAGTAGTAATATGCCCATTATATTGTGTATTTAGGGACTGCGTTTAGTCCAACATCTGGCACGTTTATGCATTATGGGGTTTATTTTAGGGAGCAGGGAGCATCGGTTGTAAACCTGGCCCTTCTAATTGTGTTTGTGCATAAAATTTTAATTAATGTACTAGCAAAGATGGGTAGTACTAGTAACATGACTGCCCTTTTACATTTCGGGCATAAACACGATCAGAAGACAATTTTTTTATAAAGTAATGCTTCGTAAATGCAAGAGAATTTTTATCTGCACGGGAGTGGGGGCCCATGGCATATTTATACACCCGGGCCCACCACTAGTTCCGCCACTGGATGTGTGTGTGCACTGGGAATGTGTACGCGGCTTCTGGGCCCGTGCGGTGGCTCCGCTGGGCCTCTCTGGACTATTCAGGGCTGCTGTTTTTTTTGTATAATTTCACACATCCTCGACGTGTACAATCGCAGCCGAAAATCGCCATAGCGTCTGTCAATGAATCAGGTCAGATGATAACACTGTAACGCCTCTATGTGACAGGTCCACATTACATGATTGTAGATGTTTTATCAATTTCAAAAGAAAACAAGAAACACTTGAGGATCTGCGCACATCTCTAATAACAAGGGACCCAAACACGTGGCTCATTGTGGCTGTAAGATTATGGGCCTCATTCAGAAATGGGCGCAGTGCAGCTGCTGCGTCTCTGGATTCCCCGCCCCCAAATGGTTAAAAGGCATTGGCTTAGGGGGCACTGTTTGCGGTGAGCTAGGACCCGTTCGGCACATGCACAGAATAGGATCTGTCAGTGGCGTCACAAGGAGGGTGCGGGGGTGTGGCCCACACCCGGGTGTGACACCTGGAGGGGGGTGACACCAAATGTCAGCTCCTCCGCAGTGTCAGGAGCCAGGTGCTGCAGTGAGAAAGTGAGACTGTCTGTGAGACTGTCTCTGGGGGAAGCGGCTTCCCCCAGAGTGACGATTCCGGTATCCCCACGAAGCCACGTCCCCTATGTGTAAGACCACGCCCCTTTTTGCCACGAGCGCGGCAGGAGATCCGTGGTGCGCACCGGGTGTCACCATCTGTGCATGTGCAGACGCCCCAACATCAGAGACGTAGGCAAACTTGAATTAGAGGAACCACAGTAGCTTCTTCCATGTGATATATTTAAACCAATGGGAATAAATGAGGAAGGGTTTTTTGTTTTTTTTTCATTTTGTATTCGATTTTGAATTTTATTTTATAGGTGATTTTGAAATTAATATCCTAAACCGAATCACCAATCAAAATCGAACAACATTGAATTTGATTTTGAAATCGAATGCAAAATCGAATATTAGTAAATGTGGGATTTGATGAGTAAAAAATAAGTTTGATTCGATTCCAGACGATTTAAATCGAACATGAAATCGAATCCAAAATTGAACATTAATAAGTATACCCACTTCTCTTTTAAATCACTTCTGCATCGATATATTCCAAGAAGTTACCAACAATCAAGGGGCGTGATGCTGTGGGCGTGCCCCAAACTACTAGACTGCGCCCGGGCTCACACTTAAACTCTGTATATACCATATTCCACAAAAGTTTGCAGAACAAAATACAGTAAAAATTACACCTGGCCAATGTGATCTATTTTAAAGTGTTTAATTGTTCTTTTATTTTACATCTCCATATTCTACATAATCAGCAAATGTAGTCATTGACAAAGCGGGTGTTCTTCTTCGTCTATCCAGCAACTTCTGAGTTTTTACATCACCCTGCCACAGTCATTTATTATATAACGGAGACTTCAGGCAACAGCGCCATCTTGTGTACACAAGACATTAATGCAATTGAAAGTCCTAGGCATTGGTTGGCTATTTCACACACAGTATATAGTGTATGTACAAGCACTGTACATTTCTATGCACAAACATAGAATATATTTATATATATATCTATTGTCACATACCTATACATACATCTATACACATACACAAACTTGTGTATACTTCTTTTTTTTTTTTTACAAGTAAAATCAGAGGTCAACTCTCTAGATTTATATAAAATTCTAAGTAGTATTCATACCTAGGGAATTAAGTATAAAGGATTCACAGGAATCTCTACAGATGTGAATGATGTCTTATCTGTCACCTGGCTCCATTCAGCCTGACAAGGGCCAGTCAGACCAGGCGTTTAGGTCGGTATAAGACAGGATAATATTATTAGTTATTATCAGCCATATAAAGAGGAAAGTGATGACAGAATATTTACATGGATTGCACTTTGGGGCAGACCACCCACCATCATTTACTAAGCACTTGAGCTCAGGGTGGCATAATGGTAGGGTGCCTGCTGAACTCATCAATATGCTTTACTAACTCAAGAGAGCTTTAAAGGACCACTAAGGTTTAAATAGACCGTCCTCTCATTCTGTGCTGCCTAACTCTTTACCTTTCTCTCAGCAGCGTAGCATCCACAGGCTCATCTTTACCTGTGTTTGATCTCACAGCTAACCAGATTGCTATATTGTGGGGATAAGAGGGGGAGAGGGACAGCGACACTTCTCTGGACTGACAGGAGTAGTGTAATATTATAACACGAGATCCTCAGCATGCAGCGCCGGAGACACACCAAAGTCCCTACAAAAAAGGGGTAAAGGGTGGTAAGGACAATGTAAGATGGGGGGGGGGGGGGGATATGATAATAAATGTAAACTTTGAGACCTTTTAAGAAAATAACCCATGACAACAAAACAGACAAGGAGAGCGAAAAACAATGTTTGGTTGCTATGGGTTACTGCATTTGTAAATTGAACTAGTCCCGTTTCCAAAGCGAGGTAATCTTTCTGCTTTTATTTGTGCAATTGTAATAACTTTAGGCTAAGTACATATGTCCCAGGCACAGAATCAGCCATTCTGTGGCCTGTACCACATCATTAGAAATGACTGGCATCACCGAGACATAGGGGTCTATTTACTAAGCCTTGCATGGAGATAAAGTACCAGCCAATCAGCTCCTAACTGCCATGTCACGGGCTGGGTTTGAAAAATGACAGTTGGGAGCTGATTGGCTGATACTTTATCTCCGTCCACTTTACCTCCATCCAATGCTTAGTAAATAGACCCCACAGGTTTGCTCTGTCTCAGATACGGGCAGCGTGTGCTTGCTGTCGGTTGACGGGCGGCAGCATGCAGAAGTTGTGTGGTCATGATATGCGGGAGCGTGGTCATGTCTGACTGGGAAGTGCCACATCCCCCGCTACGCCCCCTTCCCTAAACACGCCCCATTAATGACACGAGCACCTGCGGCTCATACGCACGGCAATGAAGGGGTTCCTATAGCACTCTCTAACTTTGATTCAATTTGACCTGATGACAATGTAACCGCAGAACACTGTAGGCCATATAGTCTTCTTTGTTTAGCTGTGTTGTACTGACACAATAAATGCACAAGTGTTTAATGTTACCAATAGTGGTTATGGGGTGTTGTATAATTCAAGAATAAGGGCCTATTTATCAATATATGTGGGATATAACCCCACAACACGCATTTTCAGGGGACAGCAGCACATATTAAGTTTCCCCTGAATGTATGTGCAGGGAACCGGAGCAGGTGTTGCAGATAGCTGCTGCAGTCTCCCATTTTATTTGTTTGCAGAAGAAGCCCCCATATGTTTCCTTGGGGACTGCTTTATTGCAGAAGTCATTCTAGCCTATAGCCTACTCTTTGCAGAAATGACTGGGAGAGGGATCCATAGGATCCCTCCCCGGTAATGGCTACCTGAGCATGCATAGTCAGCTGACTGTGCATGTGCAGTCGTAGCTTAAAGGGTCCCTGTCCCTGCGGGTGTTCTTTAGCACATTAACGCAATTCTTAATTTCATATTGCAGCAATAAGCAGGTTCAAAAATCGATAATTAACAAATATGAGTGTTTGAGATACATGTCTTTTCCATTGGCGTTTCTATAATGGGTGCAGTGTGTGTGTGGTGCACACGGGCCCCTGAGTCCTGGGGGGGCCGCACACCCTGCACCCATTTCTCCTATACTTACCTTTCTGGAGTCCATCGCTGACAGTGTGTGGGCCCCCTCCTCTCCCGTAGCTGTCACGTCGCTGCTAGCGCACTGACCACTAGAGACTCTGGCACAGTGCCAGAGTCTACGGCGCATGCGCAGGACCCTGGAAAAATGGCGCGGCGGACATTTTTCGTAGTCCTGCGCATGCGCTGTAGACTCTGGCACTGTGCCAGAGTCTAGAGCGCTGAGAGCGCTAGCAGCGGCGTGACGGCTGCGGGAGAGGAGGGGGCCCACACACGGAGTCTGCACATGGGTCCCCTCCTCTCTAGAGACGCCCCTGGTCTTTTCCTTTGTTAAAGATGACCAGTCACATTTCAGGATTGATTTGTCCTAAGTATAGCCAGATCCCAAAAGGTAATCTACCTGGGACAGGCCATGCTGCTGAGCCAGTATTTTATTAGCTAGGCAGGCACCGGAATCATGCAGGAGTGAATAGACCTGCTGGGTAGCCAGAATGCTGGAACCCAGCTTAGTAATCTTCTGGAACTGGGTTGTAGCTGGAATATTTTACCCAAATATTAAAGCATGCTTTGACCAGCTTAAAGCAACTAGGTATATTCCTTGGAGAGGGACCGTGGTTCATCAGTTGATCAGTATGCTGATTACAATGACAACTTTTTAATTAAAATGTTGCATAAAATCATTGGCTCTGTGAAACAAATTTTAAAAAAATAAGATATTGGACATTAAAACAGATAATTCTGGAATCTGGACAATGCTTTCTTTGAAACCTAATTAGATTAATTTCTTGGAATGAGCATACAGAAATTACAATGAAAAAATAATTCTCATAGGGCTGAAACATGTCAAATACATAGATTATGCAATGATTCTAGGCTGAACCAATATTTTGGGTACAGTAATGGGCATAATGCTCGCACCTGTGCAAAAACTCTAGTGCAGCATTAAACGCAATCAGTCATTTTGGTTCCGTCACTAAAAATGTTTTCTCCATCCTTTACATGTGTGTGTGTATGTGTGCGTGTGTTTGCTTGTTTGTGTGTGTATATATTTAAATATGTGTTTACATAATCAAATCTGTGTATCCCTCTGTATTCATTGTGTCAGTATAGCTTTTGTTTAAAATCTGTGTCATATCTAGTGCAGATTGAGAGCTTGCGAGCAGGGTCTTCTTACCTTTATGCCTGTCTGTTATTACCCAGTCTTGTTTTTTTACTGTTTTGTTCCCAATTGTGAAGCACAGCGCGATATGTTGGCGCTATATAAGTAACTGCTAATAAATAGTGTGAAGGAAGCAGCGGAATTGTCATATTTACATTTATAAGGGGCAGTGCAGGACTGGCCAGACGGGAAGACTTAGATGCAGTTGACCAGCTTTACATATATTGCAATATGTGGAAGTAATATCCCATCTCTATACAGAATACTGTTTGGAATGTGCTAGTTGAGTGCAGAGTTTCTCAGTTTTTTTTTTAGTTTTTATTAAATAATGTGGCTGCATCGTACTGCACCATAGACAGTGAATTAATGTCCCATCTATAAACACACACACTGGTAAATACTGTAGGACAAAGTGCTGCTGTAAAATACTGTAAGTTAAACATAATGTTGCAAATATCTCCTAATCACAGGGCAGGCATCAGGGGGGACTGTGGGGACCAGTGTCCCGGGTCTTTACAGAGAGGGGGGCCCACCCATGGCTCCTACAGCCAATACCTGTAGAGCTTCACCAGTCTGTGAATCAACAGTAGGCTGATGCACAGGGAGGACTTCCTAAAACAAGCCTCATCTGCACACCAGCTCTCTGTGATCCATTCCTGTAGGTCCGAAAAACTTCATCCAAATGTAACGTCACAATGTATGACATCACATAGGGGTGGAGCAGTGCGGCAGACTTTTTTTTTTGGGGGGGGGGGGGGGAGGGAGGGGATCTGTCTATTTTGTCAGTCCCGGGCCCCACAATTTCTGATGGCAGCCTTGCCTAATCTAATGTATCTACTGTTACATTCATATGTTATTAATTATACAGAAAGAAATGTAAACACTTTCTGTGTGTGTGCTTTGTCAGGAATGTTTTCACTGGACCAAAAGTTCGTTAAAAAAAAACGGATAAACTCCTCTATTTTCTACTTTCATTTAAATAAAAAAATCTTATTTGGTGATATTTACCAAGCAGAAGCCTTAGTAGATATGTCAAATATATATAAGTGCTCTCTCTCTCTCTCTCTCTCTCTCTCTCTCTCTCTCTCTCTCTCTCATATGAACCTTTCACACCCTGCTACTACTAATACACAAAACCTGGTAGCGATAAAAAAAAAAAAAGTATCTTCTCACAGGTTGCCAGAAGATGGCGCCAGAAGGTAATTTTCAGACCCAATGATCAGCACCAGTTCATCATGTCTAAGCAGGTACAGAACAGTATTTCTTAATCAAAGCTCAGATTGACCCTGTTTGAAACCTTAAAATATGTCGCAGATCACGATTATGGTTCAAATGACTTCTCCAGCAGTAGCAAAAAAAAGACATCTATTTTATAAGTAAAATATATTGACAATATTACACTGCATGGATTCTAACAATCCATTGTCTTATTGCAGAATTTACACCCTTTCAGTACCCTCGCCACGGGGAAGAGTAGTTTTTTTCTCTCTCTGTTTTTGCTGGTTTCCCATTCACTTTAAGATTTGTCAGCTTAAACTAATGAGATAATGAATTACAGACAGGAAGTCATTTGGTTCCCAGGGAAGTTTTCAGGTTTCTTAAACCTAAATGGCCGCTAAGCATGTAAATTTGAAGACGCCGACTTTCACAGTTCTACTAGTTACATTCACACATATATGCAAAGACTTCATAAACCTCTTCAGATCCTAGATAGGTTTTGGAAATAGGCTGTGATTGCAGTGGAAGCATCATTTCCTGTTTATCCATACTTATTGTACACAAATCTACGGAAGGACACCATGGTGAGCCACTAACAAGGTATAGGAGCAATTACATATGAACTTGAGACTATTACAAGATATTATATTCCTCATGTTAGAGCTTCTTTCCTTTCCTCTTAGTGGACCCTTAGTTGGAGGACTCGTTTTGAGTAAAGAGATTCTGAAAGCTGGCCAGTTGTTTGATCTGTTCTGTTTGCATAGAATGCCTTCTTATCAGCTTCTTCTTGGCTTTGGCGTCAAAGTGTTTGGGAGAGGTTGGGGCCACAGGAATGAGGGTCTTCTGGCTGCCATGAACTGGTGAAGGAGCTTTTCCATTCGCTCTGATGTCTGGGATTGGAG
This sequence comes from Pseudophryne corroboree, assembly GCF_028390025.1. Taxonomy (NCBI): domain Eukaryota; kingdom Metazoa; phylum Chordata; class Amphibia; order Anura; family Myobatrachidae; genus Pseudophryne; species Pseudophryne corroboree. The sequence goes on from NC_086455.1 coordinate 19,033,920, forward strand.
GATTGAGGTTGACGTTCAGTGGTGGTAAGAAACCTGGTCTGGTGTGAGATATGTGATCCAAAAGTAGAGTCCCAGATCCTCGCCTTTCCAGCAGCCCGGGGGTCCTACGACGGACAGACATCGGAGAGACAGCACTGGGAATACTCTCCAGTGATTCCCGTGAGGAACTAGTGAAAAGTGTTAATGGAGAAGCATTATATTTCCTCCTTTCCAAGGACACACGCCCAGAGTCTGGGGAACCTGGAATAGAATCAGGGCACAGATGGGAATCTGATTCATAATGTTCCATACGTGTCAGTTTGTGATGGGGAACCGCTCGTAAATTAGCCCCAATGGTTGGAGCCAAGGTGGCACTGGATGTTTCCTGAGCCTCGGGTGCTGTGTTGCGCCGTGACAGTGGTTGGTGGAGGTGGCTAAACAGGACTTTGTCAGCCCATGAAGAATCTGGTCCTGTGGGATCTTCCTCAGAAGACTGCTCTCCAGTTTTAAAGCAAGATGAATCTTGACCCTCTATGCTATGACGTCTAGAGAGCAAGGGTCTTTTTTTAATTGACAAGTTGTTTACGTCTGCAATTAGATTTTCTTCAGATTCTACAAGAGTAGGTTTCTCTGTGGGTACAGCAAGGTGAGACGCAGCCAGGACAGATGGAGCCACCAAGCCCCAAGGTTCTGAGTTTAGTCTCTTCAATTGCTTCTTGTTCACTATCCTACCTTTTATAGGTATGTGGTCGGAGGTTTTAACTTCTAATTTGCTGGATGTAGGGCAAGTAAGCCTGGAACCCATGTTAAAGTTGAAGACATCTCGCGCTTCTTCTTTCTCACTTGCCGGAGACAGGGATGTTTTTAGGTCAATGTCCGAGGGTGACATGCAGATCGCTGGTGATTGTTTTTCATCGATTCCCGGAGAGGGAGGTGAGTTGAGATACTGCTTTGTCTTTTTGGTCCCAGAAGGAGAAGTATCAGTGGTGATGATGATGACCTCTTTGCCTCTAGCTTTGCAAGCATCCAAGAGGACCCTTAGGGTGTCTCGGTCACCCTTGTTAATCGCATACATAAGAGCAGATGTGCCTGAGTAGTCCTTCATACTGGGGTCCGAGCCATGCTCCAGCAACACTGACACCACGCTGGCCCCGGTCAGATTGCAGCAAGCGTGCATTAAAGCCGTTTTACCCATCTTGTCCGGCATATTAGGGTCAGCCCCGTTTTCCAGAAGGTATTTGACCATCCTGGACTTGTTCTGGGGGTCATCATATTTGGCTAAGCAGGCTGCCATCAATGGGGTTTCACCTTGGGAATTGCCTTCATTGATGTAAGCTCCTCCCTCCAGCAAGAGGCGCGTCAGTCTAAATTTTCCCTGCCACACCGCCTTCAGTAAGGCACTCCCCTCTGTATGCAACATGGTAGAGTCTCTCATTGGTAGCGTGCTCCAGGGACAGATGGATTGTCTGCTAAGCTAAGACGGAAGCACTATGGCGTTTTGGATAGGCACATCCCGCAAGCAGGTATTCTTCCTGTGAAAATATAAACAGCCCATTTATTACGGTGCCATGCCAATACATCTTAAACCTATGACAAAAACTTACGGTGTCATTTGATGGTCATAGTCACAATATTTTTTTTATGATCTCTAATGCAATTTGTTTTTGAATTTCTTGAAAATATATCATGAGTTGCAAAAAGAACATTAAACATTGGGGGTCATTCCGAGTTGTTCGCTCGGTAAAAATCTTCGCATCGCAGCGATTTTCCGCTTAATGCGCATGCGCAATGTCCGCACTGCGACTGCGCCAAGTAAATTTGCTATGCACTTAGGAATTTTACTCACGGCATTTTCATCGTTCTGGCGATCGTAATGTGATTGACAGGAAATGGGTGTTACTGGGCGGAAACAGGCCGTTTTATGGGCGTGTGGGAAAAAACGCTACCGTTTCCGGAAAAAGCGCAGGAGTGGCTGGAGAAACGGGGGAGTGTCTGGGCGAACGCTGGGTGTGTTTGTGACGTCAAACCAGGAACGACAAGCAGTGAAATTATCGCAGATGCCGAGTAAGTCTGAAGCTACTCAGAAACTGCTACGAGGTGTGTAATCGCAATATTGCGAATACATCGTTCGCAATTTTAAGATGCTAAGATTCACTCCCAGTAGGCGGCGGCTTAGCATGAGCAAATCTGCTAAAATTCACTTGCGAGCGAACAACTCGGAATGACCCCCCTTGCTTTATAAAGAAACAAAAAAATATTTTTGTTGTTCCGTTATATAGTGTTATACCAGTGGTTCTCAAACTTTTTTGAATCACGGCGCCCCAGAGTATCAGAATTTTTTTCACGGCACCTCTAGGCCAAAAGATTTTTATTGAGAAATTTAGAAAAAAATATTACACTAAGTACATTATGTTTATATGTCATCTTTAGGTTCAGTTGTGTGGTGAGGGACAAGATTTGCTTCTGTTTGTCCACATATTCTATGATTGGCAGCCACCAGCACTGGTTTTGCCTATTACATTGGCAATAAATATTTTGAATTGGTCCTGGACCACCAACCCAGGGCACCCCTGCAAGTGTCCCGCACACAGTTTGAGAACCACTGTTACCATTCTCGATGATAGAGCCCAGCTTTTTAGACTGCTGACAGAGGCGTTCCTGAAGTGGCTCCATCGCTGCTACGGAACCCTAACTTGGAAATGCAATCTAACTAATAACTTACGGGAATCACTTACCTTTAGCCAAGTGCCAATGCTGGTCTGGTGTTCAGAGTTGTTATGTAAGTTTGGTTTTCCCCCTAAGGTGTTACCATGTTGAACTGGTCCCACCAGGGCCGTAACTGCATGTGCCCCGGGTGCAGGATTTGAGGGGGCGCCAAGGAGTTACAGAGGAGCAGGGTTTTTTGTTTTGTTTTTTACCGGCAGTGCTGTGGTGCTACAGTGAGAGAGCAGACAGCTCCCAGGGCAATGGCTCTGACCAACCTGTCTGCCCACAGCCGGCGCCGACGCTGTGCGGGTTAGCTCCAGTTCCTGGGATCTCTACTATGCCGGCTTTAGGGGATGTAGTATAGTGATGTAGTGCAGTGTATAGGGGAGTGTAGTGCATTGATGAAGTGTTATGATATAGTGCACTGTATGGGGACACACAGAGGAGCATGTAGTTGAACACACTGGCGGGGCATGTGACGCATGGGGCATTTGAGGCACATAAGGGAATATTGTCCCATAGCATTCCCTTTTTAAAAAATTTCTGATAATCTCATTATTTAAGTCTGACAGGGTTTTTTGTTTTTTTTTGTTTTTTTGAGGGGGCGCAAAACTTACTACCTTGCCCCGGGTGGCGTAAATCCTAGTTTCGACCCTGGTCTCACTATCACTGCTGGTCACCTTGGAGGACCATCAGCGTATCACTCTATTCTCCTGAGCATGTCCAGACCACAGGTCATACATAATATGTGGACATGTTCTAGAAGGCTATATAAATGAATCTCCATTATCACAGAGAATAGTTCTGTCTTGTCACGTGAATGCACGGTACCTGTCCTCACCAGAGTATACATGGACCACATTCCTCTGTCACAAGGGGCGCAGCTCAGCTCCCGTCACACAAAACATTGCTCAATAGCGCAATGCTCCCTTAGCTAAACAAAGGCACAAGTAATAATACAGATGGAGCCCAGCATATGGCTCATCGGCTTACATTCCACGTTTCAGGGTCCCCCGTTCCGCCATATGGGCAAAAGAAACATTCTCCATCTGTATATGTGATTATTATTTGTTACACTTTTATGTAAGAAAACTTGTACTTTGTCTTTTTACCCTTCTCTGTCACTTCTGTTTGTCTCTCCCACTGTAAGCTCTCACGAGCAGGGCCCTCCTCCCTCATGTGCTTCTCCCTCCCTTAGCCAGTGCTGCTTTTTGTGGGTGTTACCCCGCTTAGAGACAGAAGGATTTGAGCAAGCCTACATCCACAGAATATCTGTAGTTAGTTCTCCAAGATGTTTGGAGCGACCTCCCTGCCGAGTTACTTCAAAAACTGTGTGCAAGTGTACCTAGAAGAATTGATACTGTTTTGAAGGCAAAGGGTGATCACACCAAATATTGATTTGATTTAGATTTCTCCTCTGTTCATTCACTTTGCATTTTGTTAATTGATAAACATAAACTATTAACGCTTCTATTTTTGAAAGCATTCTTACTTTGCAGCATTTTTTCCACACCTGCCTAAAACTTTTGCACAGTACTGTGCATGTATATTGGCCCTCATTCCGAGTTGGTCGGTCGCAAGGCGAATTTAGCAGAGTTGCTCACGCTAAGCCGCCGCCTACTGGGAGTGAATCTTAGCTTCTTAAAATTGCGACCGATGTATTCGCAATATTGCGATTACTAACTACTTAGCAGTTTCAGAGTAGCTCCAGACTTACTCTGCCTGTGCGATCAGTTCAGTGCTTGTCGTTCCTGGTTGACGTCACAAACACACCCAGCGTTCGCCCAGGCACTCCCACCGTTTCTCCGGCCACTCCTGCGTTTTTTCCGGAAACGGTAGCGTTTTCAGCCACACGCCCCTGAAACGCCGTGTTTCCGCCCAGTAACACCCATTTCCTGTCAATCACATTACGATCGCCGGAGCGAAGAAAAAGCCGTGAGTAAAAATACTTTCTTCATAGTAAAGTTACTTGGCGCAGTCGCAGTGCGAACTTTGCGCATGCGTACTAAGCGGATTTTCACTGCGATGCGATGAAAAAGAACGAGCGAACAACTCGGAATGAGGGCCATATAGTGTACGTACAGTCACATACACGTGTACAGTATATACTGTGTTAGACAGAAGTAGCATGTAGGAAAATTGGCAGAAGCCTCGGGAGACACAGGAAAGCAGCCCAGGCAGAGGTCTGGGAAGTGATTCTGCTCTTCAGAGAATAAGAGGTCGGTTTACGTAATTGAATAGACTACATATAATTGATTGGTGAAATCCATGAGGCAATTTGCATGTGTCATTTTCAGGCTACAATTGCCCTGTGTATACAGTACAGGCATGTCATGAAATCCGTGGACAGAGGAATTGCCGGCTATCCCCTCATGGGTAACAGTTTTGCTGGGATTATGCAGGATCATCATTACAGATTATTTTCATTTGGGCACCATTTCTTATTATTTGCAAATGAATGACAGAAATAAGACGAAGTGTGACTTATACACTAGGGGAAATATTCAATTTGCTCGCAACGATTGCGGGTGTAAAGTGGCGCTGCCTCCGGCAGGCGAAGCAAAATGCCCTATAACAGCCCCGTTTTCATCCGAAACTGGAGCTATTTCACCCAAAAACACACAGGTTTCACTGAACCTGTGTGTTTACGGGTGTAACTGCACTCGTTACCGGCCGAGCTAATTAAATAGCCCGACCGCAGCACCTGAAGAAACATCGGGGGTTTTTACTCCCGATGTCTCTTCGGAGACAAATTGAATATCCCCCCTAGGCCTCCTAGGCTGGTGCTACTGTCAGAAGAAACCAAGGGAGATACTGGCAGCAGGGAAGACTGCTAAAATGTGTTGCTATGTGGGTTATGCATCCTCCGCAGCGTCTGTATACAATGCACACTGGGCCTAATTCAGAGATACACACAGCCGCACGGACGCAAGCAGCGGCCGCGTCTATCTGGTCTGCGCATCGCAGTGCGCGATCTTACACAGGAAGGATGTGGCCGCAGAGTGATTGACAGTGGCGGCCGTCAGAGAGGTGTCGTCACGACGTTAAGGGTGGCTGCGTAACGTCACATGCAGCTACACCCCAAAAAAAAATATATATATGACCGCCTGACGGGTCAACCTTAGATCCAATGTCTTCGCAATCTAATTGCAGACGCATTAGAGGGCAACCCCCAGTATGTGCGGAGATGAATGCAGATGTGGCTGCATATCTTTGAATAACCCCCACTGTCCGGAATACAGACTCCGGTATATTGTGCAGTTCTCCAGGACGGTAGACAGCCCCCCTAAAGGGTGTGGTATATTTTATTGCATTCATGGGTTGAGACACTCAATGTCAGCGTCAGCCACCTACCTGTCACTCCCCCCCAGTAACTTCCATCACTTGTCCAAGACATTTCTGAAACCGTGTGCAGCTTTGTGCGTACTCACTGTTTCATGCATGTGCCGCAAGAATACTTAAGGATTTTCATGCACGCACGGTAGCAGAATATCGCCCACTTACGTGAACATCGCTATTGCGAATGGATCTGAATCAGGGCACTAATGTCAGCTTAGCAGCTACACCACAACTAGTTAATAAGAACTAAAGACAATCAGGACATTTTCAAGCCTTATGTTACAAGTTTCACACATTTCAAGAGGCAGATACTCAAGTCACGAGCTGTTTGGTTCAGTGCGTCTGTATAGTTAAAATGATGTAACCTTAGGATTTGCTCCAGAAACACATCCTCCTTATCGTGATGATCAGCTAGGGAAGCAAGAAGTACAGCTCAGCACAGCAGCTTGTGTCTTGTCAAAGGCATAAAACAGTTATTGCAATCGTTGAGTCCGTCTGCCTCTTCATATGTCTGTAATAAACAAGCCGCCTCACTATAAACTGCAGGATGATTTGTGAACTGCAAAATCTGAGGACCCGCAAAGTTCTCTATATGTGCGCAAGCACGCCCAGCAGTCCGCCGTCCGAAAGTCCAAGGTTTACACCCATTTTATGGTCTTTTTTTAAACACCACCATAAAAGGAATTTGTCCCTCATTCCGAGTTGATCGCACGGTAGCATTTTTTTGCAGCCGTGCGATCAGATAGTCGCCACCTATGGGGGAATGTATTTTAGCTGTGCAAGTGTGCGATCGCTTGTTTAGGGCAGCTGTGCAAAAAGTTTTTGTGCAGTTTCTGAGTAGTTCTGAACTTACTCAGCCGCTGCGATCACATCAGCCTGTCAGGTCCCGGGATTGACGTCAGACACCCGCCCTGCAAACGCCTGGACACGCCTGCGTTTTCCCAAACACTGCCAGAAAACGGTCAGATGCCACCCACAAACGCCTTCTTGCTGTTACTCACCTTGCGATTGCTGCTGCGATCGCGTTCTTCGTAAGGTCCCACGCTGCCCGGCATTTCCCGTCGCCGGGCAGCGACGCATCTGTGCATTGCGGTCGAGGCGCATGCGCAGTTCAGACCCGATCTCTGTGAACATCTGCAGCGTGCGATCGGGTCGGAATGACCCCCTTTGTGCCTAGTTTTAAGGGTTGTCATAGATGGTTTATAAATCTCCATTAGAGGCCGATTTATGAACATTCGCTAAGTTCGCTGGTCTTATATATGCGGACATTCATGATTTACCTAATTGGCTATATTGTATCACGGGCCTGCATCCGAGTCTCACGCAATAGGCGCGCAATGCCGATGTTCATGTAGGTGAGCGATTATTTGCAATTGTGCATGTGCAAAATATTCTGAGGTGCACATTTTACACTGCTTTTGCAGCACAAAAGCGCACGTGTTACACAGAGCGCAGAACGAAGGTGCACGTGTTACACAGAGTGCAGCACAAAGGCGCATGTGTTACACAGAGTGCAGCATAAAGGCGCATGTGTTACACAGCGCAGAACGAAGGCGCACATGCTACACAGAGTGCAGCTCTAAGGCGCACGTGTTACAGAGTGCAGCACAAAAGCGCACGTGTTACACAGAGTGCAGCTCAAAGGCGCACGTGTTACACAGAGTGCAGCACAAAGGCGCACGTGTTACACAGAGTGGAGCACAAAGGCGCACATGCTACATAGAGTGCAGCTCAAAGGTGCACGTGTTACAGAGCGCAGCACAAGGGTGCACATGTTACACAGAGTGCAGCTCAAAGGCGCACGTGTTACACAGAGTGCAGCACAAAGGCGCACGTGTTACACAGAGTGGAGCACAAAGACGCACATGCTACATAGAGTGCAGCTCAAAGGCGCACGTGTTACAGAGCGCAGCACAAAGGCGCACATGTTACACAGAGTGGAGCACAAAGACGCACATGCTACATAGAGTGCAGCTCAAAGGCGCACGTGTTACAGAGCGCAGCACAAAGGCGCACATGCTACACAGAGCGCAGCACAAAGGCGCACGTGTTACAGAGTGCAGCTCAAAGGCGCACGTGTTACACAGAGCGCAGCACAAAGGCGCACGTGTTACAGAGCGCAGCACAAAGGCGCACGTGTTACAGAGCGCAGCACAAAGGCGCACGTGCTACACAGAGTGCAGCTCAAAGGCGCACGTGTTACAGAGTGCAGCTCAAAGGCGCACGTGTTACACAGAGCGCAGCACAAAGGCGCACGTGTTACAGAGTGCAGCACAAAGGCGCACGTGCTACACAGAGTGCAGCTCAAAGGCGTACGTGTTACAAAGAGTGCAGCACAAGGGCGCACGTGTTACACAGAGTGCAGCACAAAGGCGCACGTGTTACACAGAGTGGAGCACAAAGACGCACATGCTACATAGAGTGCAGCTCAAAGGCGCACGTGTTACAGAGCGCAGCACAAAGGCGCACATGCTACACAGAGCGCAGCACAAAGGCGCACGTGTTACAGAGTGCAGCTCAAAGGCGCACGTGTTACAGAGTGCAGCTCAAAGGCGCACGTGTTACACAGAGCGCAGCACAAAGGCGCACGTGTTACAGAGCGCAGCACAAAGGCGCACGTGCTACACAGAGTGCAGCTCAAAGGCGTACGTGTTACAAAGAGTGCAGCACAAGGGCGCACATGTTACACAGAGAGCAGCACAATTTTGTGCTCCTTGTCCCTGGAGTGCCGGCAAACTTGAACTTAAAGATAGCAAACAGGGAAAACTTGTTCTCAAATCTTCCTTGTTGAACAATCATTGTATTTAATGAAGGGTTCCCCTAGAAGTCCATTATTATCTGACGATGGCATTAGATACCAGGTAAAAGCTACGGAAGGTTTTGCATTCTAGAGCTTAGTAAATGTAAGCAGCCCCCATAGAAACCTATGGTAGATAGCTCGGATGTGTCTTATGGTAATGTGCTGTGCGCAAATATGGCAATTTCTGTAGGAGGCGTCTAAAGGAAGAACACGCCTCCTGCCAGCATCTCAGACCGGAATGCTGCGCTGAAGACGGCACCAGCTGAGCCTAAAGGGCCCTACACACTCGGCGATGCGCCGCCGAGGTGCCCGACGGCCGATACGGCCGACGAGCAACCCGGCGGCGGGTGGGCAGTGACGGGGGGAGTGAAGTTTCTTCACCCCCCCCGTCACCCGGCTGCATTGAAGTGCAGGCAAATATGGACGAGATCGTCCATATTGGCCTGCATGCACAGCCGACGGGAGATCAGCGATGAACGAGCGCGGGGATGCGCATCGTTCATCGCTGGAGTCTCCACACTGAAAGATATGAACGAGTTCTCGTTCATTTATGAACGAGATCGTTCATATCTTTCAAAATATCGCCAAGTGTGTAGGGCCTATTAGCTCACTCAGACTGGCTGCCCCCTGCCCCTCTTGTGAGGCCAGTATATTTCTCCATCAGAAATCGCAGACACTGGCCTTGGCGCTCCGAGAAAATACAGGCAGCGCCGCCCGCACCGCACCCCCCAAATGACACTGCTGCTCTAAACATGGGAAATGCACATAAACCATCAGACTTACGTACATCTCTGAAACAGGCCCTTAGCCAAAAGTGCCTGTTACCGTCATATGTACTGGACACAGGCATCTCAGAGGCATTTCCAGTACATAGGGAACGTGGCAGATGAAAGGTGGGTACTTAGTGACACATATTGAAGTGTACATTCAGTGCTGTACTGCTTTGCAGTAAATCACTCACATATGAGCATAGTGAAAGGTGGCAGCCACACTAGGAGTACCTCCCTTTCAGTGATACCTCCAGCATTTTATAGCCAGGGCTTCTGCTGCGGCACTGATAAAACCCATTGGTGGCATGATGTCATTGTTGGCGGTTAGGTGTGGGTTTAAGAGAGAATGGTTATAACCACATAGGAGCAGTCATGTTTCTGGCTATTAGTAGGGATAGGGGCAATATTTCTTATGCATCCAAAGCAGCCATTCCTATTCCATCAGAAGAAGTGCAAGCTCCTGGTCCACTGTGCATGTAAATCAGCGTCATACATCCTCAATGGATTGACAGATCCTGTTTTAGGATTTGCTCTTATTTGAATGATGTCTGGCATTTATAGACCTAGGCTGTCATCCACAAGTTGTTCTGTTATATACTGGGCTATATAACCATGCACTGTCCTATCATGTCCTATGCATAGCCAGATTAAGGGGGAGTGCAGGGGATACTGTACTCCCCCCCCCCCCCCCCCAGCTGGAGCACACTGACATCACTAGTTCTCCCTCTTGTGCAGCAGCTGAAATAGGCAGACAGAGTGTGAGCGGGACAGTATGCAGTCAAAGCATAGACACAGGATTATTAGGTTTCATGAGCTAATGACAGAGCTTCCTGACCAGAGGAGAGATAGGAGGGCAAAAGAGCTGTAATTGGCCCAGAGATCCCAGCTTCTCCTCCTCCCCACCTGGGTGTCTGGGTCCTGTGTTACCTGCTATGTAATGAGAGCATTTGGGGCTAGAGATGGGGGAAGGGGGAAGACACAGGGTCCTCCTGAGTCCTGTCCCAGTGTGTAAGTAGTACAGAGGCTTCTGCTATTCTTGCATGTGGCAAGATAAATTATACATTTTACTTTTCTATGTGTATTTTAAGGTTGTTTAAATTGTCTTTGTTCCACTGTAAGTAAACTTTATAAAAAATAGTTGCCTCACAATTATGTGGCGCTATAAACTGTACCCAAAATAGTTGCCTCACAATTATGTGGCGCTATAAACTGTACCCAAGCATTATTAAACTATTCATTTAAATCTAATATACACCATTTATACAAAATTTTATCTACACAATCCATACCTCCCAACATGACCCATTCCAAGAGGGACAAAATGCTCTCTACCTGGAGTTTCCGCTTTATGATTGCAATCACCTCTGTTGAAACACCTTTCTTATCAATTAATACTGTAGTTCAACACAGGTGACCCCAATCATATATTAAGAGGAAAGTACAGGTAGAGAGTGTTTTGTCCTTCCGGGAATGGGTCATGTTGGGAGGTATGCACAAACTAATATGCACACCCCCCCCCCCCCCCCCCCCACATACACACTTCTCCCGAGCCCCCTGTTATAAGTGCTCCGGGTCCCCCAAGGCTTAATCCGGCCCTCATCCTGGTAACACTGTCCTATCATGTCCTGGATCCTCACCAAATCTGACACAGCAAGCAGGTCATGAGGCATATTATGGGTCTGATTCAGAGATCCACACGAATTGTCCGTAATCACTCACACATAGCTTACAGGGAACTAAATGCTGGGCCTCAGAGAGAGGCTGCTGCGGGCGGCTGACAGGTAAGAAGGGGGGGGCTGTGCCCTTTGCTCATCCAACAAGCCCGAGTAAAACCGAACCCGCTCATCACTATTAATTAGTAAACGGCAACACACACACCCCTGTCAGCACCCCTGGTTGTATGCATTTCTATGGCCATACCTCCCTCTGACTGCATGCTTGGTGTCATAGCCAACATCATTATCGTTGCTCACTTATTATTTATTTATTAATAGTTTCTTATATAGCGTAGCCAATTCCGTTGCGCTTTACGATTGGACACAATGATACAACAAATCTAGGTAATAAACAGTTAGAGGTAGGAGGGCCCTGCTCGCAAGCTTACAATCTATAGGGAAATCGGCATGGATACACAAGGAAAGGCACTATCTATTGCATATTTGTCCACCGGATTGCAATGGTTCTAGGTGGGTTACATGATATCACATCACAGCCATGATGAACCAGGGTCAGGAGGAAGGGAAAGTGAAGAAAGAGAAAATATGTGGAGGATGTGTGTGGACTGTACAGTGGGGATATAATCGGATAGGAAAGCTTATAAAGGTTGAGTGTGCGGTTCTGGAATGTGATAATCTAGCTTGAAGAGGTGAGTTTTCAGGGAACGTTTGAAGGTTTGGAGACTAGAGGAGAGTCTTATTGTGCGTGGCAGGGCATTCCACAGAGTGGGTGCAGCCCAAAGAAAGTCCTGCAATCGTGAGTGGGAGCGAGTAAAGAGTGTGGGTGAGAGAGGTAGATCTTGTAAAGATCAGAGAGGTCGGGTTGGGAGATATTATGAGATGAGTGAGGAGATGTACGTTGGGGTAGTTTGGTTAATGGCCTTGTGTGTGAGTAAATGTATTTTATATTGAATGCGGTAGAGTACAGGTAACCAATGGAGGGACTGACAGAGCGGATTTGCAGACAATGAATGTCTTGCGAGGAAGATTAGCCTCGCTGCTGCATTCAGAATGGATTGTAGTGGTGAGAAGACCAGTCAGGAGACTATTACAATAATCAATGCGGGAGATAACGGGAGCGTGGATTAGAGTTTTTGCTGTGTCTTGTGTAAGATATGGTCGTATTTTGGATATGTTTTTTATATGCATCATGTAACATGATCTTGAGACAGATTGAATGTGGGGAACAAAGGACAGTTCTGGGTCAAGTATGACACCTAGGCAGCGAGCTTGTGGGGTATAGTGATGAGCGAGGTTCGGTTTTACTCGGTTTTACTCGGTTCTCAAAACGGCATCTTATTGGCTATCCAAAACACGTGACATCCGTGAGCCAATAAGATGCCGTTTTGAGAACCGAGTAAAACCGAGTAAAACCGAATCCGCTCATCACTAGTGGGGTAGTGATGATTGTAGAGTTCTCAGCAGTGATAGAGATATCAGGTTGGTAACTGCTATTGGCCGGTGGAAATAGAAGTACCTGTAGCTCTGTTTTGGAAATATTAAGTTTGAGGTGGCGAGATGTCATCCAAGATGAAGCAGCAGAAAGGCATTCAGTGACCCTGACCAATACAGATGGTGACAAATCAGGGGAGAATAGGTAGATTTGTGTATCATCTGCGTACAGATAATACTGAAATCCAAAAGAGCTGATTAGTTTACCAAGAGATGAACTTGCAGCATCCGTATACTAGGTACAAAGAGCCCACTGATACAGGCATAGATACACGTACACAGCCGCAGTTCCATCCAACCAAGTTGCTTTTGCCTATAAACTAATTGATTGCAGCTTTTTTAATCTACTGACAATCTTGCCGGAACCGTGCCAGGTCCCGCAATTGCAAACTATTACATTTGTCCTGCCCTCAATGAACATTACCTACATGAGGACGCCCCAGTACAGCCCCGTTACTCCCCTTCAGTCACAAGTAGCGGTGCCTTCGGTTGGCATGCGACTCTGCGTCACCCGTAGTAGTAGATAATGGGTGGAGCTACCGCGGTTGACGATGCACGATACCGGGGGGAAACGCCAGTATAACATATTGGCAGTTATGCCGGCAGGGGCCACCTAGTCACTCTGAGGCCCGCACAAACCTTAATCTGTCCCTACCTTAGTAACTAGTGAGCTGGTAGTCTGAATATTTGTCCAGGCTACAAAATGGCAGCTTTCAGGCTACTTGTAAGTAGGGGACATATACGATTTAACAACGATGGCGGACATATTTGCGCAGTTTCAAAAATAATACCTATAGGCTTCTTAACGCCATAACTTTTGAAAGAGGCAGAGACTGGACAATGCAACAAAGGCTGCAATTGTACTATGGGGGTCATTCCGAGTTGATCGCTCGCTAGCAGTTTTTAGCAGCCGTGCAAACGCATTGTCGCCGCCCATGGGGGAGTGTATTTTTGCTTTGCAGAATTGCGAGCGCTTGTGCAGCAGAGCGCCTGCAAAATCTTTTTGTGCAAAACAAGACCAGCCCTGTATTTACTCTTCCTGTGCGTTGATTCTAACGACGGAGGGACGGATTTTGACGTCACACACCAGCCCAGCGAACGCCCAGCCACGCCTGCCTTTTTTCTGCCACGCCTGCGTTTTTCCAACCACTCCCTGAAAACGGTCAGTTGCCACCCAGAAACGCCCACTTCATGTCAATCTCCTTGCAATCGGCTGTGCGTTTGGAATCGTCGCTAGGACAAGTGCAAAACCACAAAGGAGTTTGTACCCGTACGACGTGCATGCGCATTGCGGTGCATGTGCAGATTCGCCATTTTTTTTCACTGATCGCTACGCAGCGAACAACGGCAGCTAGCGATCAACTCGGAATGACCCCCTATGTACACATCCTTCTACATGGACGGATGTATTGAAGTTAATGATTCAATGTGATTCTGTATCATCCTCTATCTTCTATCCAACAGATGAATGCGCTCGGGTCATGCTACAGAGAGCTGCCGCACGCTGTGTGAAGGGTGTTTTGATACAGCTATCGCTCACAAAGAACAAGAGTATAACTACTCACACTCCATTCTATTACCAATTCAAATGCTCTTTTACACCGCTGTGTTTTGCAAATGCCAGATTTTCTGCGCTCACCTATTGCAAGCTGGGGAAAAGGACAAGAGCAGGGATGAATGGAGAGCAGCTAATGAGATTGCAATTCAATGATTAATAATTATTACTACATTTTTATTACCTAAGCTGTGCCTCCTGTCCTACTGAGTTTTGATCTTTCTGGGATTGTTATATTTATAGCACTAGTCTAGAACCCTCAGCCTGTATTCAGCACAATTTGCTGCAACACTTTTAGATCTTAGCAAATAAACACAAGGGTTAGGCTGGTAGAATTTAATTAGTGAATGTGGGTAATTATTATGCATCTAAACGAGGCCTGTCCGTCTCCCCGGTGACACATTATTATCTCATTATTCAGATTATGAAATATAGCGGTTAATAACCCAGAGCAATTGCAAGCGCGTTCCACAATAGATTATTCTATCATTCAATATTATTTAGAATTTATTGTCGTTTGCTATTGAATTAACAATCTATTCAAGCCTTTTCATGCAGCCTTTGAGCTTAATATCATAGACAATAAAACGCCACCTCCTCTAAGGGACTATCAATACTCAAATTCATCGATCTAATCCGTATCGGAGGCAAAACCACACGCCGTAAAGTGCATTGCTTCTCGTCCAAGTAGTATACAGCGGTAGCCAGAGAACAAATGCTTCATTGCATAGGAATCAGGTTTGCACGGCCTGTCGGATTAACCCATTTCGAGCAAATTCTGAAACGCCCTTTCATGATTCTAAAAATAAAGGAGGGGGCGCTACCTTATTTTGTCTCCCCTGTTTCATATTTGTGTCGCTACCATCTCTCGGTCCAGGTCTCACAGCCAAAATATAAAAAAAAAACGTGGGGGTTAACTATGGACTAAAATGCAAATGGTGTATTAAAGTGATAATTATTGAGAATAATAATAAAATAAAAATAAAAAAAGGTTAAAAAAAACAACCCTGCAACTAGCACATGGGGCAGTAGACTCACGTGCAATAAAACCAATAACTAAAGTGAGAAAATAGATCACTCAAGAAACTAAGTGACCATTGACATACTACATGGCAGGGGTGATGAATAGTTGGGGGGGGGACAACCAGGTTTTTGTAGAGAGGGTTGTACAAAAGGGATTTTTTTAGGCAATTGTAGAGAGGATGCCTGTAGTTCCTATTGCAGCATCTGCACCCGGGGCACCGTCGGCATGTATCCTTGCAAAAACACACATGGATTACCAGTTGTCTATAGCCTCACCTGGTAAGCTTCTCTCCCTGCTGGATGAAAGCTTGTGAGGACCTTCGGATTGCCCCGTGCACCTCCTTGGGTTGGAAAGATCCCTGTATATTCCCACAGTAAATTCATGTCTGGAAGAGAGAGAGAGAGAGAAAAAAAATAGACTTCCCTCTGTAGAAGAATAGAAAAAAAAAATCTTCTATTTTTAGCTAATTTTTCCCCAATTTAAAAGAAAGAAAGAAAAATCCGAAGGCTTTAAATATATTATATATTGCTTTAAAGAAATCCAGTGTATGGTTGTGTCACTGAGAATAATCCTGTGGTTTCCCCCCCCTGTTGCAGCCCTGCATACAGATCTGGTGCCTGCAAGTCACTGTCACAGAATGAACAGCCCCTGAGAGACCCACAGATGCTATTTTTAGCTGCTTTCCCATACAGCAGAAGTAGATATTCCATTAAAATACACCGAGGCATAACACTGCACCAATATACATAGTCCAGGGCCCAGGCTCATCCAACCCTGCTGCGACTCTTATGGAGCATGCCGGTTCCTGGCAGTATTATGCTTTTTAACTCATTGGCTGCACATCTTTGCAGAGATATCTGGGAAGTAGCTGATATCCTGAGATTTTTATTTTCAATAACCCCGACCAATTTCCAAGTATTCTGTATTTTTCTTTACCAATCATTAACCCATTGATATGCGGTTTCCTCTATAAATTGTTCACTTTAACCCTTCCTATGCCTCTGATTTCCTCTCTATTGTGGTTCAGAATCTGCCTCTGTATCCTGTTAATGACATTTCTGATGAACCTTCCCTCGCATTTTCTTAACACCCCGCTGTTCCTTTTAGATGGTAAGCTTTTTTGGCCAGATATCTTCATCCTGTGTAGTGTCCATGTTGTGTGAATGTTAAAGAGGTTGTACATGTACAGGTCTCCGGGAACATGGCGCCCGCGCATTGTTCCTGCAAATCACTCGGAAATGGCCGCGGCGGACATTTTCCGAGTGATCTGTGCCCGCACAGCAGGGCCTCCATCGCGGGACCCCGTAGGGGTAAGTATACTCTATGGGTGCAGTGTGTCTATTGTCATGATCATAGCCCTGCAAAATTATGCAGGGCTACGATCAACTCGGAATGACCCCCTATGTGCACAAACAGAAGTGAATCTTGTCCCTCACCACACCACTAACCCTAAGGATGACATAGAAACACAATTGACTTCATTTAATATTTCTTTCTACATTTCTCAATAAGAAGCTTTTGACCTAGGCCTAGATACTCTAGGGCGCCTTGATTCAAAAAAGTTGGTTCCCAACACTGAACAGTATCAGTTCCCAGCTACGCTAAACAGTATCTTGAACATGTTATTATATAATATGTTTGATATGGTGTCATATAATATGCTGGGCATCGATATGGCTACATACTATGTTTGATATGGTGTTATATAATATATTGGGCATGGGTCTATATAGCATGGGGCTACATAATATTTTTGATATAATGTTATATGCTGGGCATGAGGCTATATAGTATGTTTGACATGGTGTTATATAATATGGTGGACATGAGACTATATAGTAGGTTTGACACAGTGTTATATAACATGCTGTACATGGGGCTATGTAATGTTTGACATGGTGATCTATAATTTGCTGGACATGGAGCTATTTAATATATTTCACATGGTGTTATATTATATGTCTGACATGGGGCTATTTAATATGTTTTACATGGTAATATATAATATGCTGGACTTGGGGCTATGCAATATGTCTGACATGGTGATATATCATATGCTGGACATGGGCTATGTAATATGTTTGACAGGGTGATAAATAATATGCTGGACATGGGGCTATATAATATGTTTGACATGGTGATATATGGTGTGCTGGACATGGGCCTATGTAATATGTAATATGTTTGACATGGTCATCATATATAATACGCTGGACATGGGGCAATGTAATATGTTTGACAGGGTGATATATGATATGCTGGACATAGGGATATGTAATGTTTTACAGGGAGATATATGATATGCTGAACATGGAGCTATGTAATATGTTTAGCATGGTGATATATAATATGTTAGACATGGAGCTATGTAATATGTTTGGCATAGTGATATATAATATGCTGGACACGGAGCTATGTAATATGTTTGGCATGGTAATATATAATATGCTGGCCATGGAGCTATGTAATATTTGACATGGTATTACTGTATATAATATGTTGGATACAGTGGGGCAAAAAAGTATTTGGACAGCCACCGACTGTGCAATTTGACCCACTTAAAAAGATGAGAGAGGTCTGTAATTTCCATCATAGATACACTTCAACTGTGAGAGACAGAATCTGGAGGGAAAAAAAACCACAGGAAATCACATTGTATGATTTTGAAACAATTTATTTGTATATTCTTGTGGAAAATAAATATTTGGCCAATCAAAAAGTTTAACTCAATACTTTGTAATATAACCTCGGTTGGCAATTACAGAGGTAAAACGTTTCCTGTAGTTCTTGACCAGGTTTGCACACACTGTAGCAGGTATTTTGGCCCACTCTTCCATGCAGATCTTCTCTAGACCTGTCATGTTTTGGGGCTGTCGCCGGGCAATACAGACTTTCAACTCCCTCCACAGATTTTCTATTGGGTTGAGGTCTGAAGACTGGCTAGGCCACTCCAGGACCTTGAAATGCTTCTTATGGAGCCACTCCTTAGTTGCCCGGGCAGTGTGTTTGGGGTCATTGTCATACTGGAAGACCCAGCCACGTTCCATCTTCAATGCTCTTACTGAGGGAAGGAGGTTTTTGCCCAAAATCCCACGATACATGGCCCCATTCATCCTCTCCTTAATACGGATCAGTCGTCCTGTCCACTTTGCAGAAAAGCAGCCCCAAAGCATGATGTTTCCACCCCCATGCTTCACAGTGGGTATGGTGTTCTTGGGATGCCATTCATCATTCTTCTCCCTCCAAACACGGCGAGTGGAGTTTATACCAAAAAGTTTGATTTTGCTCTCATCTGACCACATTACATTCTCCCAATCCTCCTCTGGATCATCCAGATGGTCACCGTGAAACTTTAGACGGGCCTGGACATGTGCTGGCTTAAGCAGGGGGACCTTTCGGGCGCTGCAGGATTTCAATCCATGACAACGTAGTGTGTTACTAATGGTAACCTTTGTGACTGTGGTCCCAGCTCTCTTGAGGTCATTGACCAGGTCCCCCCGTGTAGTTCTGGGCTGGTTCCTCACCGTTCTCAAGATCATTGATACCCCACGAGGTGAGATCTTGCATGGAGCCCCAGGTCGAGGGAGATTGTCAGTGATCTTGTATTTCTTCCATTTTTTAATAATTGCGCCAACAGTTGATCTCTTCTCACCAAGCTGCTTGCCTATTGTCCAGTAGCTCATCCCAGCCTAGTGCAGCTCTACAATTTTGTCCCTGGTACCATTAGACAGCTCTCTGGTCTTGGCCATGGTGGAGAGGTAGCAGTCTGACTGTTTGAGGGTGTGGACAGGTGTCTTTTATACAGATAACCAGTTCAAACAGGTGCCATTAATACAGGTAACGAGTGGAGGATAGAAGAGCTTCTTAAAGAAGAAGTAACAGGTCTGTGAGAGCCATAAATCTTGCTGCTTGGTAGGTGTCCAAATATTTATTTTCCGCAAGAATATACAAGTAAATTGTTTAAAAATCATACAATGTGATTTCCTATTTTTTTTTTTATTTTTTTTTTTCAGATTCTGTCTCTCACAGTTGAAGTGTACCTATGATGGAAATTACAGACCTCTCTCATCTTTGTAAGTGGGTTAACTTGCACAATCGGTGGCTGTCCAAATACTTTTTTGCCCCACTGTATGTGGCTGCATAATATCTTTGACGGGTATGCAGTTATATTCCCGACGCCAAAATACCGACAGCCATTGAACTGCCGAAGGTCAGAATCCTGACCGCCGGCCAGAAACCCCTCTTGGGTGATGGTCCATGCCACCACCCGAGGGGGACGGGCCCGAAGCGTGTCGAGCGCAGCAAGCTTGCGAGGGGACACGCTGTGCTCGAGGTCGGGATTCCAGCGTCAGTATTTCGACCACCGGGATCCCGTCAGTCGGGATTAAATACTGATCCCCATTGACGTGGGCTATGTAGCATAGTGAACAATTGAGCCCTTTATGTGGGTGTGATACGTTATACCGGTGGACTGGATGCCTTCTGTCAATTTCTCGACAGCGGTATCCTGGCCGCCAGAATGCTGGCAGCGGTGCGAGCGCTAACAGTACCTTTGCGGGCTCGCTGCACTCACTACGCGGCGCTCGCTATGCTGCGCTCGCTATGCTGCGCTCGCTATGCTGCGGGCTCGGTGGCTCGCTGCACTTTCCACAGGATCTATTCCCACTCTATGGGTGTCGTGGACATCTACGACGAGTGTGAAGAGCCCAGGTGCGCCGACAATTCCAGCTGTCGGCATTGTCGGCTGTCAGCATTTCAGTATCGCTAGCCTGTACGCCGGGATCCCGACAGCCGGCATTTTAACTACATCCCCTTTATTTATATAGCACCAGCATATTCTATTGTGTGTTACCATTGGGTGTATGGTACTCTGTTATTCCAGCATACTCTGCTCATCCCAGCTGTGTGGACCTAGGGCCTAATTCAGACCTGATAGCTGCAGCAAATTTGTTAGCTAATGGGCAAAACCATGGGGATCATTCCGAGTTGATCGCTCGCTAGCTATTTTTTGCAGCACTGCGATCAGATAGTCGCCGCCTATGAGGGAGTGTATTTTCGCTTTGCAGGTGTGCGAGCGCGTGTGCAGCCGAGCGGTACAAAAAACATTTTGTGCAGTTTCTGAGTAGCTCTGGACTTACTCAGCCCTTGCGATCACTTCAGCCTGTCTGGTCCCGGAATTGACGTCAGACACCCGCTCTGCAAACGCCTGGACACGCCTGCGTTTTTCCAACCACTCCCAGAAAACGGTCAGTTGACACCCACAAACGCCCTCTTCCTGTCAATCTTCTTGCGATCGGCTGTGCGAATGGATTCTTCGTTAAATCCATCGCCCAGCACCGATTCGCTTTGTACGGGTACGACGCGCCTGCATATTGCGGTGCATACGCATGCGCAGTAGTGACCTGATCGCTGTGCTGCGAAGAACGGCATCGTGCGATCAGGTTGGAATGACCCCTCCCCCCAATTACACTGCAGGTGGGGCAGATGTAACAGGTGCAGAGAGAGTTAGATTTGGGTGGGGTGTGTTCAAACTGAAATCTAAATTGCAGTGTAAAAAGAAAGCAGCCAGTATTTACCCTGCACAGAAACAATATAACCCACCCAAATCTAACTCTCTCTGCACATGTTACATCTGACCCCCCCCCCCCCCCTGCAGTGCACATGGGGGGTAATTTGGATCTGATTGCTGGCTGCACGTTTTCGCACAGCGTGTGGCCATATCCGAATTGCACATGCATCTGAGCTGCACTGTGCCGGCGCAACAGACATCTGCTACGGGGATCGGCGCCCTGCGACGGAATGGTGCGAAGGATCCAGTCGCACAGGCATTCTGAAGAAGATTGACAGGAAGAGGCCGTTTGTGGGTGGCAATTGACCGTTTTCCAGGAGTGTCCGGAAAAACGCAGGCGGGCTCAGGCGTTTTCAGGGAGGGTGTCTGACATCAGCTCTGACCCCGATCAGGGGGATTATATCGCAGCGGCTGAGTAAGTCCTGGGCTGCGCAGAGACTGCACAAGCTGATATTTGTGCAGCTCTGCTAATGAAGCGATTGCACACTTGCACAGCGCTTCTCCTCTCCTCCTGTAGGTGGCGACTATCTGATCGCAGGACAGCAAAAACGCAGCCCAGCAATCAGATCTGAATTAGGCCCATGGTTTTGCCCATTAGCTAACAAATTTGCTGCTGCGTTCAGATCTGAATTACCCCCCTGGAGTCAGAGATTTAGGGGTTTTACTATTGAATCCCAACTTTCCCTGCACAGCCATCCTGCTACTGCAGTCTCTTATTGCCCTATATTCTGCCTATATCCATACAGTGATGAGGTGTACTATATTCTGTCTATATCCATACAGTGATGGGGTGTCCTATATTCTGCCTATATCCATACAGTGATAAGGTGTCCTATATTCTGTCTATATCCATACAGTGATGAGGTGTACTATATTCTGCCTATATCCATACAGTGATAAGGTGTCCTATATTCTATCTATATCCATACAGTGATGAGGTGTACTATATTCTATCTATATCCATACAGTGATGAGGTGTACTATATTCTGCCTATATCCATACAGTGATGATATGTCCTATATTCTGCATATATCCATACAGTGATGAGGTGCCCTATATTCTGCCTATATCCATACAGTGATGAGGTGTACTATATTCTGCCTATATCCATACAGTGATGAGGTGTCCTATATTCTGCCTATATCCATACAGTGATGAGGTGTACTATATTCTGTCTATATCCATACAGTGATGGGGTGTACTATATTCTGTCTATATCCATACAGTGATGGGGTGTACTATATTCTGCCTATATCCATACAGTGATGAGGTGCCCTATATTCTGCCTACATGCATACAGTGATGAGGTGCCCTATATTCTGCCTATATCCATACAGTGATGAGGTGTCCTATATTCTGCCTACATCCATACAGTGATGAGGTGCCCTATAGTCTGCCTATATCCATACAGTGATGAGGTGCCCTATATTCTGCCTATATCCATACAGTGATGGGGTGTACTATATTCTGTCTATATCCGTACAGTGATGGGGTGTACTATATTCTGCCTATATCCATACAGTGATGAGGTGCCCTATAGTCTGCCTATATCCATACAGTGATGAGGTGTACTATATTCTGTCTATATCCATACAGTGATGGGGTGTACTATATTCTGCCTATATCCATACAGTGATGAGGTGCCCTATATTCTGCCTATATCCATACAGTGATGAGGTGTACTATATTCTGCCTATATCCATACAGTGATGGAGTGTACTATATTCTGTCTATATCCATACAGTGATGGGGTGTACTATATTCTGCCTATATCCATACAGTGATGGGGTGTACTATATTCTGTCTATATCCATACAGTGATGGGGTGTACTATATTCTGCCTATATCCATACAGTGATGGGGTGTACTATATTCTGCCTATATCCATACAGTGATGAGGTGCCCTATAGTCTGCCTATATCCATACAGTGATGGGGTGTACTATATTCTGTCTATATCCATACAGTGATGGGGTGTACTATATTCTGCCTATATCCATACAGTGATGGGGTGTACTATATTCTGCCTATATCCATACAGTGATGAGGTGTCCTATATTCTGTCTATATCCATATAGTGATGAGGTGTACTATATTCTGCCTATATCCATACAGTGATGAGGTGTCCTATATTCTGCCTATATCCATACAGTGATGAGGTGTCCTATATTCTGCCTATGGGGGTCATTCCGAGTTGTTCGCTCGCAAGCTGCTTTTAGCAGCTTTGCACACGCTAAGCCGCCGCCTACTGGGAGTGAATCTTAGCTTATCAAAATTGCGAACGAAAGATTTGCAATATTGCGAAAAGACTTTGTGCAGTTTCTGAGTAGCTCGAGACTTACTCTGCCAGTGCGATCAGTTCAGTGCTTGTCGTTCCTGGTTTGACGTCACAAAGACACCCAGCGTTCGCCCAGACACTCCTCCGTTTCTCCAGCCACTCCCGCGTTTTTCCCAGAAACGGTAGCGTTTTTTCGCACACACCCATAAAACGGCCAGTTTCCGCCCAGAAAAACCCACTTCCTGTCAATCACATTACGATCACCAGAACGAAGAAAAAACCTCGTAATGCTGTGAGTAAAATACCTAACTGCATAGCAAATTTACTTGGCGCAGTCGCACTGCGGACATTGCGCATGCGCATTAGCGACTAATCGCTCCGTTGCGAGAAAAAAATAACGAGCGAACAACTCGGAATGACCCCCTATATCCATACAGTGATGAGGTGCCCTATATTCTGTCTATATCCATACAGTGATGAGGTGTACTATATTCTGCCTATATCCATACAGTGATGGGGTTTACTATATTCTGCCTATATCCATACAGTGATGAGGTGTACTATATTCTGTCTATATCCATACAGTCATGAGAGGTGTCCTATATTCTGTCTATATCCATACAGTGATGAGGTGTCCTTATATTCTGCCTATATCCATACAGTGATGAGGTGTCCTATATTCTGCCTATATCCATACAGTGATGAGGTGTACTATATTCTGCCTATATACATACAGCAGTGCCGTAACTAGGCATTTTAGCGCTGTGTGCAAGAAACGACATTGGCGCCCCCCCCATGCAAGACAGGGGCAGTGCACGCCGTAGGCGCGTGAAAAATATATAGGGGCGTGGCTTCATGGGGAAGGGGCGTGGCCACAAAATAATAGCAATTCATACTACGGTGCACAGTAGTCTCCATTATTCAAATTACACTGCACAGTAGCGCCACTACACCAGGTAGAGCCCCTTTTATACATTACAGCAGACAGCGTCCCCCTTTTTACACATTACAGCAGAGAGTCCCCCTTTTTACACATTGCGGCAGTTAGTCCACCTGTTTTACACATTGCGGTAGCCAGTCCCCCTTTTTACACATTGCGGCAGCCAGGCCCCCTTTTTTTACACATTACAGCAGACAGCGTACCCTTTTTTAACATTACGGCAGACAGCGTCCCCTTTTTGCACATTACAGCAGACAGCGTCCCCGTTTTTACACATTACGGCAGCCAGGCCCCCTTTTTACACATTACGGCAGCCAGTCCCAATTTTTACACATTGCGGCAGCCAGTCCCCCTTTTTACACATTGCGGCAGCCAGTCCCCCTTTTTGCACATTGCGGCAGCCAGGCCCCCTTTTCTCTAACGTCCTAGTGGATGCTGGGGACTCCGTAAGGACCATGGGGAATAGACGGGCTCCGCAGGAGACTGGGCACTCTAAGAAAGATTTAGTACTACTGGTGTGCACTGGCTCCTCCCTCTATGCCCCTCCTCCAGACCTCAGTTAGAATCTGTGCCCGGACAGAGCTGGGTGCATTTTAGTGAGCTCTCCTGAGCTTGCTAATAAGAAAGTATTTTAGTTAGGTTTTTTATTTTCAGAGAGCTTCTGCTGGCAACAGACTCTCTGCTACGTGGGACTGAGGGGAGAGAAGCAAACCTACTAACTGCGGCTAGGTTGCGCTTCTTAGGCTACTGGACACCATTAGCTCCAGAGGGATCGAACACAGGAACCTAACCTTGGTCGTCCGTTCCCAGAGCCGCGCCGCCGTCCCCCTTGCAGAGCCAGAAGACAGAAGCCAGCGGGTTGAAGCAAGAAGACGTCAAAATCGGCGGCAGAAGACTCCTGTGTTCATATGAGGTAGCGCACAGCACTGCAGCTGTGCGCCATTGCGCCCACACTAACCCACACACTCCGGTCACTGTAGGGTGCAGGGCGCAGGGGGGGGCGCCCTGGGCAGCAATTGATTACCTCCTGGCAAAAAGCAGCATATATACAGCTGGGCACTGTAATATGCGTGAGCCCCCACCATTAATTTTACACAAAATCGTGGGACAGAAGCCTGCCGCTGAGGGGGCGGGGCCTTCTACCTCAGCACTCACCATCGCCATTTTCTCTCCACAGCTCCGCTGAGAGGAAGCTCCCCAGGCTCTCCCCTGCAGAAGCACGATAGAGAGGGGGGGCACATAAATTTGGCGTAAAAACAATATATACAGCAGCTACTGGGTTAACACTAAGTTACTGTGTGATTCCTGGGTCATATAGCGCTGGGGTGTGTGCTGGCATACTCTCTCTCTGTCTCTCCAAAGGGCCTTGTGGGGGAACTGTCTTCAAATAGAGCATCCCCTGTGTGTGTGTGGTGTGTCGGTACGTGTGTGTCGACATGTCTGAGAAAAGGCTCCCCTAAGGAGGAGATGGAGCTAATATATGTGTGAGAGGGTGTCTCCGTCGACAACGCCGACACCTGTTTGGATATGTGTAAGTGCTAAGGTGAATTTATTGCACAAAAGATTAGAGAACAGACAGGAAATCTACCCATGTCTGTCCCTATGTCGCAGAGACCTTCAGAGTCTCACAATGCTCACTATCCAAGATAATAAACACTGATATCGACAAGGAGTTTGACTCCAGTGTCGACTACGATAATGCAAAGTTACAGCCAAAATGGCAGAAAAGTATTCAATATATGATTATTGTAATAAAAGATGATTTGTATTTCACTGATGACTCATTTGTCCCTGACACAAGGGTACACATGTTTAAGGGGAAGAAAGCTGAGGTAAATTTCCCTCCTCTCATGAGGAAAAAGAGCGGGAATCTCCAGACAAGAGACTGCAGCTTCCCACAAAGAATTCTCAGGCAGTATCCTTTCCCCACTAGGGCCAGGATGTGATGGGAATCTTCCCCTAGGGTGTCACGTTTGCCCAGAAGGTAGCCCTAGCTATTCTCAGGGATCCTGCAGATAGCGTGCACATTCTGGTACACTACTCAGACCGGCGATTGTGTCGGCATGGGTTTATAGCGCTGTGGCGGCGTGGACAGGTACCTTATCAGCAGAAATTGAGACCCTAGTATGTATATATATATATATATATATATATATATATGTATATAGAGAGATATGTATATATATTAAAGATGCTGTCTTAAGAGATATATATAATCAAACATACCCAAAGAGACATGAGTATACTGGGTCCTAGAGTCAAAGCTATGTCGATTTCTGCTTGACGTGTCCTGTAGAATATGCAATGGACAGATGATGCCAACTTAAGTGGCATATGGAAGGCTGAGGATTGTGTGGAGAAGGGTTCTCGGACCTGTTCTCCACGGCTATAGCTGGTAATTCTCATATTTTGCCTTATATTCCTGCACAGCCTAGGAAAGCACGTCTTTTTCAAATGCAGCTTTTCGAACAAAGAAACAAGAAAGTGCGAGGTGCGTCCTTTCTTGCCAGAGGCGGGGCCAGAGGAAAGAAGCTGCACAACACAGCTAGTTCCCAGGAACAGAAGTCCTCCCCGGCCTCTATGAAAATCCACCGCATGTCGCTGGGGCTCCACAGATGGAGCTAGGCCCGGTGGGGGCACGCTTTCGGAAGTTCTGCAACAAGTGGGTTCACTCCCTGTTAGATCCCTGGGCAATAGATATTGTGTCCCAGGGATACAAGCTGGACTTTGAGAAGAGGCCTCCTCACTGACGGCCCTGCCGGCTTTCCCCAACGAGAGAGAAACAGGGTTAACTGCAATTCACAAATTGTATCTTCAACAGGTGGTGGTCAAGGTTCCCCTCCGTCGACAAGGAGGGGGTTATTATTCGACCATGTGGTAGTCCCGAAACCAGACGGTTCGGTCAGACCCATATTGAATTTAAAATCCCTGAACATATACCTGAAAAGGTTCAAGTTCAAGATGGAATCGCTAAGAGCAGTCGTTACAAACCTGAAAGGGGGAGATTTTATAGTGACTCGGGACATAAAGGAGGCATACCTTCATGTCCCCATTTATCCACCTCATCAGGCGTACCTCAGAATTGCAGTACGGGATTGTCATTACCAATTTCAGAGGAAATGTCGGTGCTCCTGCGGAAGCAAGGTGTCACTATTATCACGTACTTGGACGATCTCCTCATAAAAGCGAGATCAAGAGAGCAGTGGCTGAACAGCGTATCACTTTCTCTGGAAGTGTAACGGCAACACGGCTGGATTCTATATATTCCAAAGTCGCAGTTGGTTCCTACAGCTCATCTGCCTCTCCTAGGCATGATCCTAGACACAGACCAGAAAAGGGTTTATCTCCCGATAGAGAGAGCTCAGGAGCTCGTGACACTGGTCAGGAATCTATTAAAACCAAAACAGGTGTCAGTGCATCACTGCACTCGAGTCCTGGGAAGGATGGTGGCATCATACGAGGCCATTCCTTTCGGCAGGTTCCATGAGAGGACCTTCTAATGGGACTTACTGGACAAAGTGGTCCGGATCACATCTTTAGATGCATCGGCTAATCACCCTATCCCCCGGGGCCAGGGTGTCTCTCCTGTGGTGGCTGCAGAGTACCCACCTTCTCGAGGGCCGCAGGTTCGGCATTCAGGACTGGGTCCTGGTGACCACGGATGGAAGCCTCTGAGGGTGGGGGGCAGTCACTCAGGGAAAAAGTTTCCAAGGGCTGTGGTCAAGTCAGGAGACTTGCCTTCACATCAATATTCTGGAACTAAGGGCCATATACAACGCCCTAAGTCAAAAGGAGACCCTGCTTCGCAACCAATCGGTGCTGATTCAATCAGACAACATCACCGCAGTAGCTCATGTAAACCGCCAAGGCGGCACAAGGAGCAGGGTGGCGATGGCGGAAGCCACCAGAATTCTTCGATGGGCGGAGAATCACGTACGAGCACTGTCAGCAGTGTTCATTCCGGGAGTGGACAACTGGGAAGCAGACTTCCTCAGCAGGCACGACCTCCACCCACGAGAGGGGGGACTTCATCAAGAAGTCTTCGCGCAGATTGTAGGTCGGTGGGAACTGCCACAGGTGGACATGAAGGCATCCCGCCTCAACAAAAAGCTACAGAGGTATTGCGCCAGGTCAAGAGACTCTCAGGCGATAGCTGTAGACGCACTGGTGACACCGTGGATGTTCCAGTCGGTTTATGTGTTTCCTCCTCTTCCTCTCTTACCCAAGGTGCTGAGAATCATAAGGAAAAGAGGAGTGAGAACAATACTCATTGTTCCGGATTGGCCAAGAAGGACTTGGTATCCAGAGCTGCAAGAAATGCTCACAGAGGACCCATGGCCTCTGCCTCTAGGGCAGGATCTGTTGCAGCAGGGACCTTGTCTGTTCCAAGACTTACCGCAGCTGCGTTTGACGGCATGGCGGTTGAACGCCGGATCCTAGTAAAAAAAAAAAAAAGGGGATTCCGGATGAGGTTATTCCTACGCTGATAAAGGCTAGGAAGGACGTGACGGCTAAACATTATCACCGTATACGGCGAAAATATGTTGCTTGGTGTGAGGCCAGGAATGCCTCTACAGAGGAATTCCAGCTGGGCCGTTTCCTTCACTTCCTACAGTCGGGAGTGACTTTGGGCCTAAAATTGGGGTCCATTAAGGTCCAGATTTCGGCCCTATCCATTTTCTTTCATAAAAAACTAGTTTCTCTACCTGAAGTTCAGACGTTTGTAAAGGGAGTGCTGCATATTCAGCCCCTTTTTGTGCCACCAGTGGCACCTTGGGATCACAACGTGGTGTTGAGTTTCCTGAAATCTCACTGGTTTGAGCCACTTAAGACCGTAGAGTTAAAATATCTCACGTGGAAAGTGGTCATGCTATTGGCCTTAGCTTCGGCTAGGCGTGTGTCAGAATTGGCGGCTTTGTCATGTAAAAGCCCCTATCTGGTTTTCCATATGGACAGGGCAGAATTACGGACTCGTCCGCAATTTCTGCCAAAGGTGGTGTCATCTTTTCATTTGAACCAACCTATTGTGGTGCCTGCGGCTACTCGTGACTTGGAGGATTCCAAGTTACTAGATGTAGTCGGGGCTTTGAAGATTTGTGTAGCCAGAACGGCTAGAGTCAGGAAAACTGACTCGCTGTTTATCCTGTATGCATCCAACAAGCTGGGTGCTCCTGCTTCAAAGCAGACTATTGCTCGCTGGATCTGTAACACGATTCAGCAGGCTCATTCTGCGGCTGGCTTGCCGCCTCCAAAATCAGTAAAAGCCCATTCCACAGGGAAGGTGGGCTCTTCTTGGGCGGCTGCCCGAGGGGTCTCGGCATTACAGCTTTGCCGAGCAGCTACTTGGTCGGGTTCAAACACTTTTGCAAAGTTCTACGAGTTTGATACCCTGGCTGAGGATGACCTTGTGTTTGCTCATTCGGTGCTGCAGAGTCATCCGCACTCTCCCGCCCGTTTGGGAGCTTTGGTATAATCCCCATGGTCCTTACGGAGTCCCCAGCATCCACTTAGGACGTTAGAGAAAATAAGATTTTACTCACCGGTAAATCTATTTCTCGTAGTCCGTAGTGGATGCTGGGCGCCCGTCCCAAGTGCGGACTTCTTCTGCAATACTTGTATATAGTTATTGCTTAAATAAGGGTTATGTTATGGTTGCATCAGGTTTGTCTGATGCTCGGTTGTTGTTCGTACTGTTGACTGGGTATGTTATCACGAGTTATACGGTGTGATTGGTGTGGCTGGTATGAGTCTTACCCTGGATTCCAAAATCCTTTCCTTGTAATGTCAGCTCTTCCGGGCACAGTTTCCTTAACTGAGGTCTGGAGGAGGGGCATAGAGGGAGGAGCCAGTGCACACCAATAGTACTAAATCTTTCTTAGAGTGCCCAGTCTCCTGCGGAGCCCGTCTATTCCCCATGGTCCTTACGGAGTCGCCAGCATCCACTACGGACTACGAGAAATAGATTTACCGGTGAGTAAAATCTTATTTTTACACATTGCGGCAGCCAGGCCCCCTTTTTACACATTATGGCAGACGGTGTCCCCGAGAGAGAGAGAGAGAGAGAGAGAGAGACATACTTACCATCTCCCCGCTGTCAGGCTCCTCGTGCAGCTCCCTCGGTGCAGGCAGGTGAGAAGGAGGAGGAGGGAGGGGGAGCAGGGAGCCGCAGCAGCGCTATTTGATTGGTAGTAAGCGCCGCTGCAGCATCCCCCTCTCCTTCTGTATTGGCTGCCCGGCGCTGCTATGGATGCTGGGATGGAGGAACCGCATCCCAGCATCCACAGCAGCGCCGGGCAGCCTATACGGAAGGAGACGGGGATGCTGCAGCGGCGCTTACTACCAATGAAATAGCGCTGCTGCGGCTCCAGTCCCCCTCCCTCCTCCTCCTTCTCACCTGCCCGGCGCTGCTCTCTCCTTCACAGCGCGGCGCACGGCGCACACAGCAGAGGCGGCATGTAATGAGTCAATTTGACTCATTACATGCCGCTGGCCGTGCGCTCTCAGGGCAACTGCGCTGTGTGCCAAGCCCACTTGGCACACACGTAGTTACGGCCCTGCCATACAGTGATGGGGTGTACTATATTCTGCCTATATCCATACAGTGATGGGGTGTCCTATATTCTGTCTATATCCATACAGTGATGAGGTGTACTATATTCTGTCTATATCCATACAGTGATGGGGTGTACTATATTCTGCCTATATCCATACAGTGATGAGGTGTCCTATATTCTGCCTCAGGGCCGGTTCGAATGCCCTCGGCGCCCCGGGCAGGGAATGGGGTGTGTGGCTTACTACAGGGGGCGTGGTCAGTCACGCCCCCTGTACAGCAGAAGCGCCGCTTAAATGCTGAGCGGTGCGCGATGACGTCATCGCGCACCGCACAGCAAAAGGTCCTCTCCGCGAAGGGAAACTAGACGCGTAGTGTCTAGTTCCCTTCGCGGAGAGGACCTTTGCTGTGCGGTGCGCGATGACGTCATCGCGCACCGCTCAGTAATGGTCCTCTTTGCGAAGGGAAACTAGACGCTACGCGTCTAGTTCCCTTCACGGAACCAGAGCCGCAGGAGCCGGGGGGACACAGCGGGCAGCGGAGGGCACAGCAGTGGCGGATCTTGCCATGGTGCGGCGCCCTCCGGATGGCGCCAGCGCCCTCCGGAAGGCGGCGCCCCGGGCAAAAGTACTGCTTGCCCGTGGCAAGATCCGCTACTGTTCTGCCTATATCCATACAGTGATGAGGTGTCCTATATTCTGCCTATATCCATACAGTGATGAGGTGTCTTATATTCTGCCTACATCCATACAGTGATGAGGTGTCCTATATTCTGCCTATATCCATACAGTGATGAGGTGTACTATATTCTGTCTATATCCATACAGTGATGGGGTGTCCTATATTCTGCCTATATCCATACAGTGATGAGGTGTACTATATTCTGCCTATATCCATACAGTGATGAGGTGTCCTATATTCTGCCTATATCCATACAGTGATGAGGTGTCCTATATTCTGCCTATATCCATACAGTGATGAGGTGTACTATATTCTGTCTATATCCATACAGTGATGAGGTGTCTTATATTCTGCCTACATCCATACAGTGATGAGGTGTCCTATATTCTGCCTATATCCATACAGTGATGAGGTGTACTATATTCTGTCTATATCCATACAGTGATGGGGTGTCCTATATTCTGCCTATATCCATACAGTGATGGGGTGTACTATATTCTGCCTATATCCATACAGTGATGAGGTATACTATATTCTGCCTATATCCATACAGTGATGAGGTATACTATATTCTGTCTATATCCTTACAGTGATGGGGTGTCCTTTATTCTGCCTATATCCATACAGTGATGAGGTGTACTATATTCTGCCTATATCCATACAGTGATGAGGTGCCCTATAGTCTGCCTATATCCATACAGTGATGGGGTGTACTATATTCTGCCTATATCCATACAGTGATGGGGTGTACTATATTCTGCCTATATCCATACAGTGATGATGTATACTATATTCTGTCTATATCCATACAGTGATGAGAGGTGTCCTATATTCTGCCTACATCCATACAGTGATGAGGTGTCCTATATTCTGCCTATATCTATACAGTGATGAGGTGTCCTATATTCTGTCTATATCCATACAGTGATGAGGTGTCCTATAGTCTGCCTATATCTATACAGTGATGAGGTATACTATATTCTGCCTATATCCATACAGTGATGAGAGGTGTCCTATACTCTGCCTATATCCATACAGTGATGAGGTGTCCTATATTCTGCCTATATCCATACAGTGATGAGGTGTACTATATTCTGCCTATATCCATACAGTGATGAGAGGTGTCCTATATTCTGCCTATATCCATACAGTGATGAGGTGTCCTATATTCTGCCTACATCCATACAGTGATGAGGTGTACTATATTCTGCCTATATCCATACAGTGATGAGAGGTGTCCTATATTCTGCCTATATCCATACAGTGATGAGGTGTACTATATTCTGCCTATATCCATACAGTGATGAGGTGTACTATATTCTGCCTATATCCATACAGTGATGAGAGGTGTCCTATATTCTGCCTATATCCATACAGTGATGAGGTGTACTATATTCTGCCTATATCCATACAGTGATGAGGTGTCCTATATTCTGCCTATATCCATACAGTGATGAGGTGTACTATATTCTGCCTATATCCATACAGTGATGAGGTGTCCTATATTCTGCCTATATCTATACAGTGATGAGGTGTCCTATATTCTGCCTATATCCATACAGTGATGAGGTGTCCTATATTCTGCCTACATCCATACAGTGATGAGGTGTCCTATATTCTGCCTACATCCATACAGTGATGAGGTGTACCATATTCTGCCTATATCCATACAGTGATGAGAGGTGTACTATATTCTGCCTATATCCATACAGTGATGAGAGGTGCCCTATATTCTGCCTATATCCATACAGTGATGAGGTGTACTATATTCTGTCTATATCCATACAGTGAAGAGGTGTACTATATTCTGCCTACATCCATACAGTGATGAGGTGTCCTATATTCTGCCTATATCCATACAGTGATGAGGTGTACTATATTCTGCCTATATCTATACAGTGATGAGGTGTCCTATATTCTGCCTACATCCATACAGTGATGAGGTATACTATATTCTACCTAATATCCATACAGTGATGAGGTGCCCTATATTCTGCCTACATGCATACAGTGATGAGGTGCCCTATATTCTGCCTATATCCATACAGTGATGAGGTGTCCTATATTCTGCCTACATCCATACAGTGATGAGGTGTCCTATATCTGCCTATATCCATACAGTGATGAGGTGTCCTATATTCTGCCTACATCCATACAGTGATGAGGTGTCCTATATCTGCCTATATCCATACAGTGATGAGGTGTCCTATATTCTGCCTACATCCATACAGTGATGAGGTGCCCTATATTCTGCCTATATCCATACAGTGATGAGGTGTCCTATATTCTGCCTATATCCATACAGTGATGAGGTGCCCTATATTCTGCCTATATCCATAGTGATGAGGTGTCCTATATTCTGCCTATATCCATACAGTGATGAGAGGTGTACTATATTCTGCCTATATCCATACAGTGAGGAGGTGTCCTATATTCTCCCTATATCCATACAGTGATGAGTTGTCCTATATTCTCCATATATCCATAGAGTGATGAGGTGCCCTATATTCTGCCTAAATCCATAGTGATGAGGTGTCCTATATTCTGCCTATATCCATAGTGATGAGGTGTCCTATATTCTGCCTATATCCATACAGTGATGAGGTGTCCTATATTCTGCCTATATCCATACAGTGATGAGATGTCCTATATCTTCCTATATCCATACAGTGATGAGGTGTCCTATATTCTGCCTATATCCATACAGTGATGAGGTGTCCTATATTCTGCCTATATCCATACAGTGATGAGGTGCCCTATATTCTGCCTATATCCATAGTGATGAGGTGTCCTATATTCTGCCTATATCCATACAGTGATGAGAGGTGTACTATATTCTGCCTATATCCATACAGTGATGAGGTATACTATATTCTACCTATATCCATACAGTGATGAGGTATACTATATTCTACCTATATCCATACAGTGATGAGGTGTACTATATTCTACCTATATCCATACAGTGATGAGGTGTACTATATCCTGCCTATATATCCATACAGTGATGAGGTATACTATATTCTGCCTATATCCATACAGTGATGAGGTATACTATAGTCTGCCTATATCCATACAGTGATGAGGTGTACTATATTCTGCCTATATCCATACAGTGATGCGGTGTCCTATATTTTGCCTATATCCATACAGTGATGAGAGGTGCCCTATATTCTGCCTATATCCATACAGTGATGAGAGGTGCCCTATATTCTGCCTATATCCATACAGTGATGAGGTGTCCTATATTCTGCCTATATCCATACAGTGATGAGGTGTCCTATATTCTGCCTATATCCATACAGTGATGAGGTGTACTATATTCTGCCTATATCCATACAGTGATGAGGTGCCCTATATTCTGCCTACATCCATACAGTGATGAGGTGTACTATATTCTACCTATATCCATACAGTGATGAGGTATCCTATATTCTGCCTATATCCATTATCCATACAGTGATGAGGTGCCCTATATTCTGCCTATATCCATAGTGATGA
This sequence comes from Pseudophryne corroboree, assembly GCF_028390025.1. Taxonomy (NCBI): domain Eukaryota; kingdom Metazoa; phylum Chordata; class Amphibia; order Anura; family Myobatrachidae; genus Pseudophryne; species Pseudophryne corroboree. Next base: position 19,068,779 of record NC_086455.1, read on the forward strand.
GGTGTCCTATATTCTGCCTATATCCATACAGTGATGAGAGGTGTACTATATTCTGCCTATATCCATACAGTGATGAGGTATACTATATTCTACCTATATCCATACAGTGATGATATCACTGACCTGGTTTGGGAGTGTTGTGGACTCGGGGCTTCTTCCGATGACCGGGAAGAGGAACCGCCACTGGGTCGTAGTAGAGATGGCCGGATGTAGGTCTTCCTCATGCAGAACTAAGACGGCAGGCGGGAGGCCCAGAGGAATTCTTGTAGGTCTCCTGTAAGACAAGACTTGTAGAAATAATGAAGGCTGGGGTACTGAGATATTGGAGACACTGTGGTATTGAAGGCACTGAGGTACTGGGAGTACAGGGAGTGCTGGGAGACCCTTGGAGGCACGGAGGTGTTTGGAGGCACGGAGGTGCTTGGAGGCACGGAGGTGTTTGGAGACACCGAGGTGTTTGGAGGGACGAGGTGCTTGGAGGCACGAGGTGCTTGGAGACACGGAGGTAACTGGAGGCACGGAGGTGCTTTGAGGCGCGGAGGTGCTTGGAGGCACGGGGTGCTTGGAGGCACGAGGTGCTTGGAGGCACGGAGGTGCTTGGAGGCACGGAGGTAACTGGAGGCACGGAGGTAACTGGAGGCACGGAGGTAACTGGAGGCACGGAGGTGCTTGAGGCGCGGAGGTGCTTGGAGGCACGAGGTGCTTGGAGGCACGAGGTGCTTGGAGGCACGGAGGTGCTTGGAGGCACGGAGGTGCTTGGAGGCACGAGGTGCTTGGAGACACGGAGGTAACTGGAGGCACGGAGGTGCTTGTAGGCACAGGATGCTTGGAAGCACAGGTTGCTTGTAGGCACAGGATGCTTGGAAGCACAGGTTGCTTGTAGGCACAGGATGCTTGGAAGCACAGGATGCTTGCAGGGACAGGATGCTTGGAAGCACAGGATGCTTGCAGGGACAGGATGCTTGGAAGCACAGGATGCTTGCAGGGACAGGATGCTTGGAAGCACAGGATGCTTGCAGGGACAGGATGCTTGGAAGCACAGGATGCTTGCAGGGACGAGGGAGCTCTGGATCATAGCTTCCACAGGAGAAACGAAGATACTCAGGCATCGGATCTCTGCCTGGTATCTGATTTTAAATTCCCCGCCCTAGCCTGATTGGCGGAGCAGGCAGGTGACGTCAGACCTGCTCCGCCTCCTTGCCCTTGCTTGTGATGGCGGCGCCCTTGCTTCCGGGAAGCCGCCGGAGAGCAGCGCCGACCCGCCGCTGAAGCCGGAGACTGACAGGGGAAGAGAGGCGCCGGGCAGACCAGGCCACCCGCAGGGACAAGCGCGGTCGCCGCTGCCCGAGGTTCGTGACAGTACCCCCTCCTCCAGGAGTGGCCCCTGGACACTTCCCGGGCTTAGTCGGATGTCTGGAGTGGAAGATCCGAATCAGACGAGGAGCCGTTACTTCAGTAGCCCCAATCCAACTTCTCTCCTCAGGTCCATAACCCTTCCAGTCCACCAAGTACTGTAATTTTTTATGAAGATAACGAGAGTCCAGAATAGCTTTGATTTCAAACTCCGCTCCAGCTTCTGCCACTACGGACGTTGGCCTTGGGAGTGCTGAGTGGAATCGATTCAGTATGAGGGGACGGAGTAGAGAAACATGGAAGGCGTTAGGTATGCGAAGATGGGCAGGCAAACCCAGTTTACAGACCACAGGATTTAAGACTTGTAGCACAGGGTAAGGACCGATGAACCTTGGAGCGAATTTCATGGTGGGCACCTTCAACCGGAGATTCCGTGTGGACAGCCATACCCTGTCCCCAACTTTATATTGAGGTGCGGCTTGCCGTTTCTTATCTGCAAAGAACTTGTACCGAACAGAAACCTGCTTAAGATTAGCATGAACCTTTCTCCAAATTTGTCCAAAGTGTCGTAGAGTGGACGCTACAGCAGGAACCTCTATTATCGGAAGGCTTGGAAATTCCGGAACACGGGGATGGAACCCGTAGTTGACGAAAAATGGTGATTCCCCAGTGGAAGAATGAAACAAATGGTTATGGGCAAACTCCGCCCAAGGCAACAACTCCACCCAGTTGTCCTGTGAAGGAGAGAGATACAACCGAAGAAAAGTCTCTAGATCTTGATTGACTCGTTCCGTTTGTCCATTTGTTTGGGGATGATAAGCCGACGAAAACTTAAGTTTAATGTGTAGAGTTGAACAAAGGGCTTTCCAAAACCTGGCGGTGAACTGTACTCCACGGTCAGAAACAATCTCTTGTGGCAACCCATGCAAACGAAAATGTTCTCGGATAAACAATAGAGCCAGTTTCGGTGCTGTCGGAAGACCAGTCAAGGGCACAAAGTGTGCCATCTTCGAAAAACGGTCAACGATAACCCAAACGGTGTTGCAACCCTTGGAACAGGGCAAGTCAGTGATGAAGTCCATGGAAATGTGAGTCCAGGGTCTCACAGGGATAGGCAGAGGACGAAGTAACCCTGCAGGAGGCAGACGAGGAGATTTATGTTGTGTACATTGGGGACATGAATTAACGCAATCTTGTACATCCTTCCTCATGGTGTTCCACCAGTAAGACCTTTGCAGAAACTTGTACATCTTCTGAGCGCCGGGATGACCGGAAAACTTGGAGTTATGGACCCACCGTAGTATTCCTGGGCGGAATCTAGCTGGTACGGACATTCTTCCAGGAGGAGGAGCTGGAGTAGTTAAAGCAGCAGAGACAGAAACTGGATTCAGAATTAAACCCCGCTCCGGAGGTTCATCCTCGTCTGTGGGAACCTGTGAACGGGAAAGCGCATCTGCTTTAATATTGAGAGTCCCGGCACGGTACTTGATAATGAACGAGAATCGGGAAAAGAAAAGTGCCCATCTCGCCTGGCGAGGATTCAAACATTGTGCGGATTTGATGTACAGTAAATTCTTGTGATCCGTGTAGATGGTAAACACATGTTTAGCCCCTTCTAGAAGATATCTCCATTCTTCCAAGGCAGATTTGATTGCCAAGAGTTCCTGGTCTCCAATAGAGTAATTTCGTTCGGCTGGAGAGAATTTACGAGAGTGGAAGCCACACGGATGTAATTTCTTATCAGAGGAATGCTGGGAGAGGACAGCCCCCACCCCGACTGAAGATGCATCAACTTCTAAGAAGAAGGGTTCCTCGAAATTTGGTTGTTGGAGAACTGGAGCCGTCGTGAAAGCTAACTTTAAGCGAGAAAAAGCTACAATGGCTTCCGGAGGCCACAAACTAGGATTAGAACCCTTTCTCGTCAGGGCAGTAATGGGTGCAACAATGGTGGAGAAACCTTTAATGAATTTCCTGTAGTAGTTCGCAAAGCCCAGGAACCTTTGTATTGCTTTCAGGGAAAGAGGCTGAGTCCAATCACGAATGGCCGACAACTTTTCCGGATCCATGCGAAGCTCCGTCCCCGAGATGACATAACCGAGGAACGGAATAGATGTTACTTCAAAGGTACATTTGGAAAGCTTGGCGTAGAGATGATTCTCTTGTAAACGGTGTAGCACCTCTTTGACTTGAGTCCTGTGTTCGACAAGATTCTTGGAAAAAATCAGTATGTCGTCCAGATATACCACAACGCTCTGATACAGCATATCACGAAAGATTTCGTTGACGAATCCCTGGAAAACCGCGGGAGCATTACTAAGACCAAACGGCATCACCAAGTATTCGTAATGCCCATCTCGGGTATTAAAGGCAGTCTTCCATTCATCCCCCTCTCGGATGCGTATAAGATTATAAGCTCCTCTCAAGTCGAGTTTTGAAAAAATGCGGGCACCACGAACCCTATCAAATAACTCTGTGATTAGTGGCAAGGGGTATTTATTCTTAATAGTAATGTCGTTTAGGCCGCGGTAGTCGATGCATGGTCTCAACCCCCCGTCCTTTTTCTTCACGAAAAAGAAGCCTGCACCAGCAGGGGAGGAAGAGGGGCGAATGAATCCCTTGAGCATATTGGACTTAATATACTCCGACATGGCTTGAGTCTCGGGAAGAGACAGAGGATATGTGCGACCACGAGGTGGCGTCTTCCCTGGGACAAGGTCAATAGGGCAGTCCCAAGGCCTGTGAGGTGGTAACAGGTCAGCAGCTTGTTCCGAAAATACGTCCTTGTACCCTTGATATGCCTCCGGAATGTGCTCTTCATCCGTTTTGGAGGTAACACGGAGCGGACAAACAGGAGTAAGACAATTAGTGTGACAAAAGGAACTCCAGGACAGAATTTGTGACGACTTCCAATCGATGTGGGGGTTATGACTTTTCAGCCAAGGCATTCCAAGAACCAGATCATGGGGCATTTCTGGGATTACCAAGAGTTCCAAATCTTCCTGATGTAGAGCCCCGACCCGCAGCTTAACTGGCCCCGTGCGCCACATTATGAGACCTTTGGAAATTCTAGTCCCGTTGATAGCCGTCAGTGAAATTGGCCGCTCGATAGGCCGTAACTTTAAACCCAAACTTTGGGCACAGAAGGAAGAAACGAAGTTCCCTGCAGCTCCGGAATCCAATAGGGCTTCACAAGACCTGGAGACTGAATTGGAGACTAGAGTTACTGGAAGCAAGCAGTCCGAAGTTGGAGAAGCTTTTGTCGTAACTCCCAGCTTGACTCCTCCGGAACAAGCTAGGTCTGCCCGTTTCCCGGACGGACTTTACAAGATTTAAGAAAATGATCTGCGGCTCCACAGTAAAGGCAGAGTTTACCCTCACGACGACGCTGTCGTTCTTCCGGAGACAGTCGGGAGCGGTTAATTTGCATGGGCTCATCTGAGCTAGGTGAGGCCACCGGCCTAGGAGTAGGATTCCGGAACCTGGAACGATCCGAACGGTTACGTTCTCTTCCACGCTCCTGCATCCGAAGATCCACCTTGACGCAAAGGGAAATCAAATCTTCTAATGGATCCGGCAGATCTCTAGTAACCAGCTCGTCTTTCAGCCGGTCGGAAAGACCGTTCCAGAAGGCAGCTCTCAGGGCATCATTATTCCAGCGTAGTTCGGAAGCAATGGTCTGGAAATGAACCACGTACTGGCCCACGGAACGGGCGCCCTGCCGAACACGGAGCAAATCGGAAGAAGCAGTGGTCATTCTGCCGGGCTCGTCGAAAATCCTTCGAAAGGACGAGATGAAGTTGGTGTAGTTGGAAACCATGGGATCAGATCGTTCCCATAATGGAGACACCCAATCCAAAGCAGAACCTTCCAACAGAGAAATAATATATGCTACCTTGGACCGGTCTGTAGGAAAGTTGTGTGCAAGTAGCTCGAAATGTACCTCGCACTGGTTCAAGAAACCACGACAATTTTTGGGATTCCCATTATAGCGGGACGGAGTAGGCAACTGAAGGCGTGGAGTGACACCGGCCGATGGTTGAACATTGCTGGCAACGGCAACTGGTGCGACTGCTGGAACAGGAGCCGGAATTACTGAGGCCAGAGACGCCTGAATCTGATCCAGACGCCCGGACAACTGCTGGAGGTACTGCATCACCTGACCTTGTGCTGCTTCCTGACTTTGCACTCGAGAAGCCAGGTTCTGGATGGCACTAGAGTCCGTGTTCCGATCCCCCGAGTCCATGAGGCCTGAGTATACTATCACTGACCTGGTTTGGGAGTGTTGTGGACTCGGGGCTTCTTCCGATGACCGGGAAGAGGAACCGCCACTGGGTCGTAGTAGAGATGGCCGGATGTAGGTCTTCCTCATGCAGAACTAAGACGGCAGGCGGGAGGCCCAGAGGAATTCTTGTAGGTCTCCTGTAAGACAAGACTTGTAGAAATAATGAAGGCTGGGGTACTGAGATATTGGAGACACTGTGGTATTGAAGGCACTGAGGTACTGGGAGTACAGGGAGTGCTGGGAGACCCTTGGAGGCACGGAGGTGTTTGGAGGCACGGAGGTGCTTGGAGGCACGGAGGTGTTTGGAGACACCGAGGTGTTTGGAGGGACGAGGTGCTTGGAGGCACGAGGTGCTTGGAGACACGGAGGTAACTGGAGGCACGGAGGTGCTTTGAGGCGCGGAGGTGCTTGGAGGCACGGGGTGCTTGGAGGCACGAGGTGCTTGGAGGCACGGAGGTGCTTGGAGGCACGGAGGTAACTGGAGGCACGGAGGTAACTGGAGGCACGGAGGTAACTGGAGGCACGGAGGTGCTTGAGGCGCGGAGGTGCTTGGAGGCACGAGGTGCTTGGAGGCACGAGGTGCTTGGAGGCACGGAGGTGCTTGGAGGCACGGAGGTGCTTGGAGGCACGAGGTGCTTGGAGACACGGAGGTAACTGGAGGCACGGAGGTGCTTGTAGGCACAGGATGCTTGGAAGCACAGGTTGCTTGTAGGCACAGGATGCTTGGAAGCACAGGTTGCTTGTAGGCACAGGATGCTTGGAAGCACAGGATGCTTGCAGGGACAGGATGCTTGGAAGCACAGGATGCTTGCAGGGACAGGATGCTTGGAAGCACAGGATGCTTGCAGGGACAGGATGCTTGGAAGCACAGGATGCTTGCAGGGACAGGATGCTTGGAAGCACAGGATGCTTGCAGGGACGAGGGAGCTCTGGATCATAGCTTCCACAGGAGAAACGAAGATACTCAGGCATCGGATCTCTGCCTGGTATCTGATTTTAAATTCCCCGCCCTAGCCTGATTGGCGGAGCAGGCAGGTGACGTCAGACCTGCTCCGCCTCCTTGCCCTTGCTTGTGATGGCGGCGCCCTTGCTTCCGGGAAGCCGCCGGAGAGCAGCGCCGACCCGCCGCTGAAGCCGGAGACTGACAGGGGAAGAGAGGCGCCGGGCAGACCAGGCCACCCGCAGGGACAAGCGCGGTCGCCGCTGCCCGAGGTTCGTGACAGATGAGGTGTACTATATTCTACCTATATCCATACAGTGATGAGGTGTCCTATATCTGCCTATATATCCATACAGTGATGAGGTGTCCTATATTCTGCCTATATCCATACAGTGATGAGGTGTCCTATATTCTGCCTATATCCATACAGTGATGAGGTGTACTATATTCTGCCTATATCCATACAGTGATGAGGTGCCCTATATTCTGCCTACATCCATACAGTGATGAGGTGTACTATATTCTGCCTATATCCATACAGTGATGAGGTATCTTATATTCTGCCTATATCGATACAGTGATGAGGTGTCCTATATTCTGCCTATATCCATACAGTGATGAGGTGTCCTATATTCTGCCTACATCCATACAGTGATGAGGTGTCCTATATCTGCCTATATCCATACAGTGATGAGGTGTCCTATATTCTGCCTATATCCATACAGTGATGAGGTGTACTATATTCTGCCTATATCCATACAGTGATGAGGTGTCCTATATTCTGCCTATATCCATACAGTGATGAGGTGTACTATATTCTGCCTATATCCATACAGTGATGAGGTGTCCTATATTCTGCCTATATCTATACAGTGATGAGGTGTCCTATATTCTGCCTATATCCATACAGTGATGAGGTGTCCTATATTCTGCCTATATCCATACAGTGATGAGGTGTCCTATATTCTGCCTACATCCATACAGTGATGAGGTGTCCTATATTCTGCCTACATCCATACAGTGATGAGGTGTACCATATTCTGCCTATATCCATACAGTGATGAGAGGTGTACTATATTCTGCCTATATCCATACAGTGATGAGAGGTGCCCTATATTCTGCCTATATCCATACAGTGATGAGGTGTACTATATTCTGTCTATATCCATACAGTGATGAGGTGTACTATATTCTGCCTACATCCATACAGTGATGAGGTGTCCTATATTCTGCCTATATCCATACAGTGATGAGGTGTACTATATTCTGCCTATATCTATACAGTGATGAGGTGTCCTATATTCTGCCTACATCCATACAGTGATGAGGTATACTATATTCTACCTAATATCCATGCAGTGATGAGGTGCCCTATATTCTGCCTACATGCATACAGTGATGAGGTGCCCTATATTCTGCCTATATCCATACAGTGATGAGGTGTCCTATATTCTGCCTACATCCATACAGTGATGAGGTGTCCTATATCTGCCTATATCCATACAGTGATGAGGTGTCCTATATTCTGCCTACATCCATACAGTGATGAGGTGCCCTATATTCTGCCTATATCCATACAGTGATGAGGTGTCCTATATTCTGCCTATATCCATACAGTGATGAGGTGCCCTATATTCTGCCTATATCCATAGTGATGAGGTGTCCTATATTCTGCCTATATCCATACAGTGATGAGAGGTGTACTATATTCTGCCTATATCCATACAGTGAGGAGGTGTCCTATATTCTCCCTATATCCATACAGTGATGAGTTGTCCTATATTCTCCATATATCCATAGAGTGATGAGGTGCCCTATATTCTGCCTAAATCCATAGTGATGAGGTGTCCTATATTCTGCCTATATCCATAGTGATGAGGTGTCCTATATTCTGCCTATATCCATACAGTGATGAGGTGTCCTATATTCTGCCTATATCCATACAGTGATGAGATGTCCTATATCTTCCTATATCCATACAGTGATGAGGTGTCCTATATTCTGCCTATATCCATACAGTGATGAGGTGTCCTATATTCTGCCTATATCCATACAGTGATGAGGTGCCCTATATTCTGCCTATATCCATAGTGATGAGGTGTCCTATATTCTGCCTATATCCATACAGTGATGAGAGGTGTACTATATTCTGCCTATATCCATACAGTGATGAGGTATACTATATTCTACCTATATCCATACAGTGATGAGGTATACTATATTCTACCTATATCCATACAGTGATGAGGTGTACTATATTCTACCTATATCCATACAGTGATGAGGTGTACTATATCCTGCCTATATATCCATACAGTGATGAGGTATACTATATTCTGCCTATATCCATACAGTGATGAGGTATACTATATTCTGCCTATATCCATATAGTGATGAGGTATACTATATTCTGCCTATATCCATACAGTGATGCGGTGTCCTATATTTTGCCTATATCCATACAGTGATGAGAGGTGCCCTATATTCTGCCTATATCCATACAGTGATGAGAGGTGCCCTATATTCTGCCTATATCCATACAGTGATGAGGTGTCCTATATTCTGCCTATATCCATACAGTGATGAGGTGTCCTATATTCTGCCTATATCCATACAGTGATGAGGTGTACTATATTCTGCCTATATCCATACAGTGATGAGGTGCCCTATATTCTGCCTACATCCATACAGTGATGAGGTGTACTATATTCTGCCTATATCCATACAGTGATGAGGTATCCTATATTCTGCCTATATCCATACAGTGATGAGGTGCCCTATATTCTGCCTATATCCATAGTGATGAGGTGTCCTATATTCTGCCTATATCCATACAGTGATGAGAGGTGTACTATATTCTGCCTATATCCATACAGTGATGAGGTATACTATATTCTACCTATATCCATACAGTGATGAGGTGTACTATATTCTACCTATATCCATACAGTGATGAGGTGTCCTATATCTGCCTATATATCCATACAGTGATGAGGTGTACTATATTCTGCCTATATCCATACAGTGATGAGGTGTACTATATTCTGCCTATATCCATACAGTGATGCGGTGTCCTATATTTTGCCTATATCCATACAGTGATGAGAGGTGCCCTATATTCTGCCTATATCCATACAGTGATGAGAGGTGCCCTATATTCTGCCTATATCCATACAGTGATGAGGTGTCCTATATTCTGCCTATATCCATACAGTGATGAGGTGTCCTATATTCTGCCTATATCCATACAGTGATGAGGTGTACTATATTCTGCCTATATCCATACAGTGATGAGGTGCCCTATATTCTGCCTTCATCCATACAGTGATGAGGTGTACTATATTCTGCCTATATCCATACAGTGATGAGGTATCTTATATTCTGCCTATATCGATACAGTGATGAGGTGTCCTATATTCTGCCTATATCCATACAGTGATGAGGTGTCCTATATTCTGCCTACATCCATACAGTGATGAGGTGTCCTATATCTGCCTATATCCATACAGTGATGAGGTGTCCTATATTCTGCCTATATCCATACAGTGATGAGGTGCCTACATCCATACAGTGATGAGGTTCCCTATATTCTGCCTATATCCATACAGTGATGAGGTGTCCAATATTCTGCTTATATCCATACAGTGATGAGAGGTGTACTATATTCTGCCTATATCCATACAGTGATGAGATGTCCTATATTCTCCCTATATCCATACAGTGATGAGGTGTCCTATATTCTCCATATATCCATAGAGTTATGAGGTGCCCTATATTCTGCCTAAATCCATAGTGATGAGGTGTCCTATATTCTGCCTATATGCACAGTGATGAGGTGTCCTATATTCTGCCTATATCCATACAGTGATGAGGTGTCCTATATTCTGCCTATATCCATACAGTGATGAGGTGTCCTATATTCTGCCTATACCCATACAGTGATGAGGTGTCCTATATTCTGCCTATATCCATATAGTGATGAGGTGCCCTATATACTGCCTACATCCATACAGTGATGAGGTGCCCTATATTCTGCCTATATCCATACAGTGATGAGGTGTCCTATATTCTGCCTATATCCATACAATGTTGAGGTGTCCTATATTCTGCCTATATCCATACAGTGATGAGGTGTCCTATATCCTGCCTATATCCATACAGTGATGAGGTGTCCTATATTCTGCCTATATCCATACAGTGATGAGGTGTACTATATTCTGCCTATATCCATACAGTGATGAGGTGTACTATATTCTGCCTATATCCATACAGTGATGAGGTGTCCTATATTCTGCCTATATCCATACAGTGATGAGGTGTACTATATTCTACCTATATCCATACAGTTATGAGGTGTACTATATCCTGCCTATATATCCATACAGTGATGAGGTGTACTATATTCTGCCTATATCCATACAGTGATGAGGTGTACTATATTCTGCCTATATCCATACAGTGATGCGGTGTCCTATATTTTGCCTATATCCATACAGTGATGAGAGGTGCCCTATATTCTGCCTATATCCATACAGTGATGAGGTGTCCTATATTCTGCCTATATCCATACAGTGATGAGGTGTCCTATATTCTGCCTATATCCATACAGTGACGAGGTGTACTATATTCTGCCTATATCCATACAGTGATGAGGTGCCCTATATTCTGCCTACATCCATACAGTGATGAGGTGTACTATATTCTACCTATATCCATACAGTGATGAGGTGTCTTATATTCTGCCTATATCGATACAGTGATGAGGTGTCCTATATTCTGCCTATATCCATACAGTGATGAGGTGTCCTATATTCTGCCTACATCCATACAGTGATGAGGTGTCCTATATCTGCCTATATCCATACAGTGATGTGGTGTCCTATATTCTGCCTATATCCATACAGTGATGAGGTGCCTACATCCATACAGTGATGAGGTTCCCTATATTCTGCCTATATCCATACAGTGATGAGGTGTCCAATATTCTGCTTATATCCATACAGTGATGAGAGGTGTACTATATTCTGCCTATATCCATACAGTGATGAGATGTCCTATATTCTCCCTATATCCATACAGTGATGAGGTGTCCTATATTCTCCATATATCCATAGAGTTATGAGGTGCCCTATATTCTGCCTAAATCCATAGTGATGAGGTGTCCTATATTCTGCCTATATGCATAGTGATGAGGTGTCCTATATTCTGCCTATATCCATACAGTGATGAGGTGTCCTATATTCTGCCTATATCCTTACTGCGATGAGATGTCCTATATTCTGCCTATATCCATACAGTGATGAGGTGTCCTATATTCTGCCTATATCCATACAGTGATGAGGTGTCCTATATTCTGCCTATATCCATACAGTGATGAGGTGTCCTATATTCTGCCTATATCCATATAGTGATGAGGTGCCCTATATACTGCCTACATCCATACAGTGATGAGGTGCCCTATATTCTGCCTACATCCATACAGTGATGAGGTGTACTATATTGTACCTATATCCATACAGTGATGAGGTGTCTTATATTCTGCCTATATCCATACAGTGATGAGGTGTCCTATATTCTGCCTATATCCATACAGTGATGAGGTGTCCTATATTCTGCCTACATCCATACAGTGATGAGGTGTCCTATATCTGCCTATATCCATACAGTGATGAGGTGTCCTATATTCTGCCTATATCCATACAGTGATGAGGTGCCTACATCCATACAGTGATGAGGTTCCCTATATTCTGCCTATATCCATACAGTGATGAGGTGTCCAATATTCTGCTTATATCCATACAGTGATGAGAGGTGTACTATATTCTGCCTATATCCATACAGTGATGAGATGTCCTATATTCTGCCTATATCCATACAGTGATGAGGTGTCCTATATTCTCCATATATCCATAGAGTTATGAGGTGCCCTATATTCTGCCTAAATCCATAGTGATGAGGTGTCCTATATTCTGCCTATATGCATAGTGATGAGGTGTCCTATATTCTGCCTATATCCATAGAGTGATGAGGTGTCCTATATTCTGCCTATATCCTTACTGCGATGAGATGTCCTATATTCTGCCTATATCCATACAGTGATGAGGTGTCCTATATTCTGCCTATATCCATACAGTGATGAGGTGTCCTATATTCTGCCTATATCCATACAGTGATGAGGTGTCCTATATTCTGCCTATATCCATATAGTGATGAGGTGCCCTATATACTGCCTACATCCATACAGTGATGAGGTGCCCTATATTCTGCCTATATCCATACAGTGATGAGGTGTCCTATATTCTGCCTATATCCATACAATGTTGAGGTGTCCTATATTCTGCCTATATCCATACAGTGATGAGGTGTCCTATATTCTGCCTATATCCATACAGTGATGAGGTGTCCTATATTCTGCCTATATCCATACAGTGATGAGGTGTACTATATTCTGCCTATATCCATACAGTGATGAGGTGTCCTATATTCTGCCTATATCCATACAGTGATGAGGTGTCCTATATTCTGCCTATATCCATACAGTGATGAGGTGTCCTATATTCTGCCTATATCCATACAGTGATGAGGTGTCCTATATTCTGCCTATATCCATACAGTGATGAGGTGTCCTATATTCTGCCTATATCCATACAGTGATGAGGTGTCCTATATTCTGCCTATATCCATACAGTGATGAGGTGTACTATATTCTGCCTATATCCATACAGTGATGAGGTGTACTATATTCTGCCTATATCCATACAGTGATGAGGTGTCCTATATTCTGCCTATATCCATACAGTGATGAGGTGTCCTATATTCTGCCTATATCCATACAGTGATGAGGTGTCCTATATTCTGCCTATATCCATACAGTGATGAGGTGTCCTATATTCTGCCTATATCCATACAGTGATGAGGTGTCCTATATTCTGCCTATATCCATACAGTGATGAGGTGTCCTATATTCTGCCTATATCCATACAGTGATGAGGTGTACTATATTCTGCCTATATCCATACAGTGATGATATGTCCTATATTCTGCATATATCCATACAGTGATGAGGTGCCCTATATTCTGCCTATATCCATACAGTGATGAGGTGCCCTATATTCTGCCTATATCCATACAGTGATGAGGTGTCCTATATTCTGCCTATATCCATACAGTGATGAGGTGTCCTATATTCTGCCTATATCCATACAGTGATGAGGTGTACTATATTCTGTCTATATCCATACAGTGATGAGGTGTCCTATATTCTGCCTATATCCATAGTGATGAGGTGCCCTATATTCTGCCTATATCCATACAGTGATGAGGTGTACTATTGGTACAGTAAGAGGGAAGCTGCTCTCCTATCTCACACATAAGCTCTCAGTGGCTGCTCTGAACCCTGTATGATCCATTGTACATTCATTCTGGCGTCGCCATGGTTACATGCTGGCTGATTGTATTGCTGCCCGCTTCCCGATACATACCACTCTCTCCATCCTGAGCGCTGCTGATGTATGAGGAGGGAATAAAAAAAGATTCAGCCTTGAATTATGCCCCATCCTCACACACTCGCACTTTCTATTTTTGATCTGCATTTCAGCATTGCGTCAGCCAGTGTAACTAAATCGGGCACAACGTGCATCAGCATCTTGCTGAACGCACAGACCGTCGGAGCGAAGAGACACATCCTCCTCCATCATTATATAAAGGAACAGATGAAATAAAACAAGTTAATTAAAAATGATTTGATCATAAAAATAAAATAAAACATAAAAACTGAAAACTCTATAATTTAGTGGGTTTCTAATTATTAGGGGTAGAGAATAGTGAAGCAAGACCACAGTGTATTTGGATGTTATTCTACATGTGATGCATGAAGAAATCTTATATTCCTTTATTTTTTTCCAGACCAAGAGGCCAATTAAATCTTTTATTCCAAACTTCAGTGATCCTACACCATCATTCCCCACTGCCTTCAGTGATCCTACACCATCATCCCACACTGCCTTCAGTGATCCTACACCATCATCCCACACTGCCTTCAGTGATCCTACACCATCATCCCACACTGCCTTCAGTGATCCTACACCATCATCCCACACTGCCTTCAGTCATCCCACACCATCATCCCACACTGCCTTCAGTGATCCTACACCATCATCCCACACTGCCTTCGGTCATCCCACACCATCATCCCACACTGCCTTCAGTGATCCTACACCATCATCCCACACTGCCTTCAGTGATCCTACACCATCATCCCACACTGCCTCCAGTGATCCTACACCATCATCCCACACTGCCTTCAGTGATCCTACACCATCATCCCACACTGCCTTCAGTGATCCTACGCCATCATCCCACACTGCCTTCAGTGATCCTATGCCATCATCCCACACTGCTTTCAGTGATCCTACACCATCATCCCACACTGCCTTCAGTGATCCTACACCATCATCCCACACTGCCTTCAGTGATCCTACACCATCATCCCACACTGCCTTCAGTGATCCTACACCATCATCCCACACTGCCTTCAGTGATCCTACACCATCACCCCACACTGCCTTCAGTGATCCTACACCATCATCCCACACTGCCTTCAGTGATCCTACACCATCATCCCACACTGCCTTCAGTGATCCTATGCCATCATCCCACACTGCTTTCAGTGATCCTACACCATCATCCCACACTGCCTTCAGTCATCCCACACCATCATCCCACACTGCCTTTAGTGATCCTACACCATCATCCCACACTGCCTTCAGTGATCCTACACCATCATCCCACACTGCCTTCAGTGATCCTTCAACCTCATCCCACACTGCCTTCAGTCATCCCACACTGTCACCCCACACTGCCTTCAGTGATCCTTCACCATTATCCCACACTGCCTTCAGTCATCCTACACCATCATCCCACACTGCCTTCAGTGATCCTTCACCATCATCCCACACTGCCTTCAGTCATCCCACACCATCATCCCACACTGCCTTCAGTGATCCTACACCATCATCCCACACTGCCTTCAGTGATCCTACACCATCATCCCACACTGCCTTCAGTGATCCTTCAACCTCATCCCACACTGCCTTCAGTCATCCCACACTGTCACCCCACACTGCCTTCAGTGATCCTTCACCATTATCCCACACTGCCTTCAGTCATCCTACACCATCATCCCACACTGCCTTCAGTGATCCTTCACCATCATCCAACACTGCCTTCAGTCATCCTACACTGTCATCCCACACTGCCTTCAGTCATCCTACACCATCATCCCACACTGCCTTCAGTGATCCTACACCATCATCCCACACTGCCTTCAGTCATCCTACACCATCATCCCACACTGCCTTCAGTGATCCTACACCATCATCCCACACTGCCTTCAGTGATCCTTCACCATCATCCCACACTGCCTTCAGTGATCCTTCACCATCATCCCACACTGCCTTCAGTGATCCTTCAGTGATCCTACACCATCATCCCACACTGCCTCCAGTGATCCTACACCATCATCCCACACTGCCTTCAGTGATCCTACACCATCATCCCACACTGCGTTCAGTGATCCTATACCATCATCCCACACTGCCTTCAGTGATCCTTCACCATCATCCCACACTGCCTTCAGTCATCCCACACTGTCACCCCACACTGCCTTCAGTGATCCTACACCATCATCCCACACTGCCTTCAGTGATCCTACACCATCATCCCACACTGCCTTCAGTGATCCTACACCATCATCCCACACTGCCTTCAGTGATCCTACACCATCATCCCACACTGCCTTCAGTGATCCTACACCATCATCCCGCACTGCCTTCAGTGATCCTACACCATCATCCCACATTGCCTTCAGTGATCCTATACCATCGTCCCACACTGCCTTCAGTGATCCTACACCATCATCCCACACTGCCTTCAGTGATCCTTCACCATCATCCCACACTGCCTTCAGTCATCCCACACTGCCTTCAGTGATCCTACACCATCATCCCACACTGCCTTCAGTCATCTCACACTGTCATCCCACACTGCCTTCAGTCATCCCACACTGTCATCCCACACTGCCTTCAGTCATCTCACACTGTCATCCCACGCTGCCTTCAGTCATCCCACACTGTCATCCCGCACTGCCTTCAGTCATCGCACACTGTTATCCCACACTGCCTTCAGTCATCCCACACTGTCACCCCACACTGCCTTCAGTCATCCCACAGTATCATCCTACACTGCCTTCAGTCATCCCACACTGCCTTCAGTCATTCCACACTGCCTTCAGTCATCCTACACTGCCTTCAGTCATCCCACACTGTCTTCAGTCTTCCCAAACTGTCTTCAGTCATCCCACACTGCATTCAGTCATCCCACACTGTCTTCAGTCTTCCCAAACTGTCTTCAGTCATCCCACACTGCATTCAGTGATCCTACACCATCATCCCACACTGCCTTCAGTGATCCTACACCATCATCCCACACTGCCTTCAGTGATCCTTCAACCTCATCCCACACTGCCTTCAGTCATCCCACACTGTCACCCCACACTGCCTTCAGTGATCCTTCACCATTATCCCACACTGCCTTCAGTCATCCTACACCATCATCCCACACTGCCTTCAGTGATCCTTCACCATCATCCAACACTGCCTTCAGTCATCCTACACTGTCATCCCACACTGCCTTCAGTCATCCTACACCATCATCCCACACGGCCTTCAGTGATCCTACACCATCATCCCACACTGCCTTCAGTGATCCTTCACCATCATCACACACTGCCTTCAGTGATCCTTCACCATCATCCCACACTGCCTTCAGTGATCCTTCAGTGATCCTACACCATCATCCCACACTGCCTTCAGTGATCCTACACCATCATCCCACACTGCCTTCAGTGATCCTACACCATCATCCCACACTGCGTTCAGTGATCCTATACCATCATCCCACACTGCCTTCAGTGATCCTTCACCATCATCCCACACTGCCTTCAGTCATCCCACACTGTCACCCCACACTGCCTTCAGTGATCCTACACCATCATCCCACACTGCCTTCAGTGATCCTACACCATCATCCCACACTGCCTTCAGTGATCCTACACCATCATCCCACACTGCCTTCAGTGATCCTACACCATCATCCCACACTGCCTTCAGTGATCCTACACCATCATCCCACACTGCCTTCAGTGATCCTACACCATCATCCCACATTGCCTTCAGTGATCCTATACCATCGTCCCACACTGCCTTCAGTGATCCTACACCATCATCCCACACTGCCTTCAGTGATCCTTCACCATCATCCCACACTGCCTTCAGTCATCCCACACTGCCTTCAGTGATCCTACACCATCATCCCACACTGCCTTCAGTGATCCTACACCATCACCCCACACTGCCTTCAGTGATCCTTCACCATCATCCCACACTGCCTTCAGTCATCCCACACTGTCACCCCACACTGCCTTCACTGATCTTACACCATCATCCCACACTGCCTTCAGTGATCCTTCACCATCATCCCACACTGCCTTAAGTCATCCCACAGTGTCATCCCACACTGCCTTCAGTGATCCTACACCATCATCCCACACTGCCTTCAGTGATCCTATACCATCATCCCACACTGCCTTCAGTGATCCTTCACCATCATCCCACACTGCCTTCAGTCATCCCACACTGTCACCCCACACTGCCTTCAGTGATCCTACACCATCATCCCGCACTGCCTTCAGTGATCCTACACCATCACCCCACACTGCCTTCACTGATCCTACACCATCATCCCACACTGCCTTCATTGATCCTACACTGTCATCCCACACTGCCTTCAGTGATCCTACACCATCATCCCCCACTGCCTTCAGTGCTCCTACATCATCATCCCACACTGCCTTCAGTGATCCTGCACCATCATCCCCCACTGCCTTCATTGATCCTACACTGTCATCCCACGCTGCCTTCAGTCATCCCACACTGCTTTCAGTGATCCTACACCATCATCCCCCACTGCCTTCAGTGATCCTACACCATCATCCCACACTGCCTTCAGTGATCCTACACCATCACACCCCCCACTGCCTTCAGTGATCCTACACCATCATCCTACACTGCCTTCAGTGATCCTACACCATCATCCCACAGTGCCTTCAGTGATCCTACACCATCATCCCACAGTGCCTTCAGTGATCCTACACCATCATCCCACACTGCCTTCAGTCATCCCACACTGTCATACCCCACTGCTTGTAGTCATCCCACAATGTCATCCCATACTGCCTTCAGTGATCCTACACCATCATTCCCCACTGCCTTCAGTCATCCCACACTGTCATACCACACGGCCTTCAGTCATCCTACACCATCATCCCACACTGCCTTCAGTCATCCCACACTGCCTTCAGTCATCCTACACCATCATCCCACACTGGATTCAGTCATCCCACACTGCCTTCAGTCATCCCACACTGTCATACCACACTGCCTTCAGTCATCCCACACTGCCTCCACTCATTCTACACTGTCAGCTAACACTGCCTGCAATCACCCTACACTGTCATCCCACACTTTCTTCAGTCATGCCACACTGCCTGCAGTCATCCCACACTGTCATCCCATACTTCCTTTAGTCATCCCACACTGCCTTCACACATCCCACACTGTCATCCCACACTGCCTTCAGTCATCCCACACTGTCATCCCACACTGCCTTCAGTCATCCCACTCTGTCATCCCACACTGCCTTCAGTCAGCCCACACTGCCTTCTGTCATCCCACAATCTTTCATTCCACACTGCCTTCAGTCACCCCACATTGCCTTAAGTCATCCCACACTGTCATCCCACACTGCCTTCAGTCATCTCACACTGTCATCCCACACTGCCTTCAGTCATCCCACACTGTCATCCCGCACTGCCTTCAGTCATCGCACACTGTTATCCCACACTGCCTTCAGTCATCCCACACTGTCACCCACACTGCCTTCAGTCATCCCACAGTATCATCCTACACTGCCTTCAGTCATCCCACACTGCCTTCAGTCATTCCACACTGCCTTCAGTCATCCTACACTGCCTTCAGTCATCCCACACTGTCTTCAGTCTTCCCAAACTGTCTTCAGTCATCCCACACTGCATTCAGTCATCCCACACTGTCTTCAGTCTTCCCAAACTGTCTTCAGTCATCCCACACTGCATTCGGTCATCCCACACTGTCATCCCACACTTCCTTCAGTCCTCCCACACTGCCTTCAGTCACATCACACTGTCATCTCACACTGCCTTCAGTGATCCCACACCATCATCCCACACTGTCATGTCTCATTGCATTCAGTGATCCCACACTGCCTTCAGTCTTTCCACACCATCTTCCCACACTGTCTTCAGTATTACCACACTGTCATTTTACACTGCCTTTAGTCATCACACACTGTCAACCCACACTAACTTCAGTCATCCCACACAGTCACCGGCCCACACTGTCATCCCACACTGTCATCCCTTACTGCCTTCAGTCATCAGTCATCCTATACAGTCATCCCACACCGCCTTCAGTGATCCTGCATCATCATCCCACACTGCCGTCAGTCATCTCACACTGTCATCCCACACAAGGCGGAGATGGAGCATGGCGGGGGCTTGGTGTCAAAATGGTGACGTGGTGGTGCAAACAGTGGGCCTGATGGGGGCGTGATCGGGGCGGCTGCGTGACGTCACACTAAAATGGCGGTGACGCTTTTGGGGAAAAAACTCCACACCACTATTTACAGTGTAAAAGAAGTATAATATTATTAGGCAAGAACAGAAGGATACCAAATATCTGGGAAAGAAGAATTGTCCACAGTAGTCTTTTTGGCTTGTGCCATGCTGTTCGGCAGGTGGAATAATGAAGAGAAAATCTTTGTACTTGTCTTTCTGTCATGATGAGCTCTCAATGGCTCTTGAAATCCGTATTGCTGTTAGTGACATCATCAAGGGTACTCGACTAAATTGCTGTCAGACACGGAACGCATTTGGTGCAGGGATTCTTTCTCCAACCTGCTCTGCACTCAATATAAATTCTCCATCCATCTTAAAGTGAAATATTCTCGTTTGCCAAAATCGCCGTCTGATGATGTCAATATCTTGTTTCTGCAGCGGGGTACACTGGGATTCCACAGGGAATACATTGGGGTGTAGAGTTGGATCTTGATCCGAGGCACCAACAGGCTAAAGCTTTGACTGTTCCCAGAATGCACTGCACCGCCTCCTCTATAGCCCCGCCTCCGGGCACTGGAGCTCAGTTTGTAAGTTGGTGCTTGTAGGTCACTAACAGGTGGGGCTGCACTAGGCAGCCCTGAAAAAAATAGCTTTTTAAGAAGACTTCAAGGGCCGCAGCACTTTCTATGTCAGACTGATATTCTGTGCTGCTGCTCCATCAACTCCCTCAGCAGCGCTGCATACTCCTGCGGATGGGTTCCCAGGTACTTGCAGCGGAGGTGCACCGGTCATCAGGCACACCACCGCTGACGCTCTCCAGGATCACGTGGTTGCACATCAGGGAGGAGGTAAGAGGGTCCCACAGGTGGTACCTGCCAGTAAATCGTGGTCCCAGGAGACGGACCGCGCCGCTGGCATGGATACTGTACTGCACAGGGACCCCACTACATCCACCAGGGCAAGGGAGAACAGGTCGGATTTACTAAAATCCATTTGACATAGGCTCCACAGTACCCGGTGGTGAGGCCCAGCATAGGGGATAAGGCGCTGACCTGTAGCCCCTACCCCAGCTCTGGGCGCCGTCTACTGCTGGTGTTCCCGCCCTGGAGCTGCATTTCTCTCTCCCTCACTCCCTGCTGAGATTTTGGCACCATCTTCACTACTAGCTGGGCTGATCTCCGGGACTGCTGGGCTCTGTCTCCTCTGTAAAGCCGCCTGTCTCATCAGCGCTGAGTATTTACAGGCACTTAAGTATTCTACATGTCATTGTAGACAGTGTTAGTTAAGAACAAGTGTACTGCTATATGAATATTTAGTACAAGTATTCTGTGATATACATCCAGTGTTTACTGTGCATTGTTCTATCTGTATTCATACATATTTATATGTAGTTCTACTAGTCCAGTGCAGTTTTATTGTTTATATGTAATCACGTCTGCATTGTACCTGTGACTGAGTGTGCCTGTAGCTGTTGTGTGGGATTCCATTCTCCTGTATCACATATTGCTCTAACTATATTCTGAACCCTGAGGGGCTAGGTGCGTCAGGGTCCCATATATATATATATATATATATATATATATGGAAAAAATCAGGAGAATGCGCCCATAGTGCAGATAAATTTATTTCACACATAAATTAAAAACAGGACATTCCATGGACTATAAAAGACTCGTACCATAAAAGACCCACTCTTTGGGCCAGTTAAAACACATGAAACAATCCACCAGGCTATCCACCAAACCTGCTGCAGTCAAAGACCGGACCATGCACCGCGCCGGTAGAAGCCGAACTCGTCAGCCTCCTGACGAAGTAACTACGAAACGGGTAGAGGCGGGGCTTGCCAGACGTGCGTCTTTTCCCACCCGGCTCACACATCCCGGCTGCTTCACTGTGAGTGACCTGACGAGTTCGGCTTCTACCGGCGCGGTGCATGGTCCGGTCTTTGACTGCAGCAGGTTTGGTGGATAGCCTGGTGGATTGTTTCATGTGTTTTAACTGGCCCAAAGAGTGGGTCTTTTATGGTACGAGTCTTTTATAATCCATGGAATGTCCTGTTTTTAATTTATGTGTGAAATAAATTTATCTGCACTATGGGCGCATTCTCCTGACTTTTTCCAGACACAATTTGCTCAAGGAGTTCTGAGCTTCATTTGGAGATTTGCAGCGGTGTTGGTTATACCAGTGCTACAGCCCAGGGATTCATTCACTGTGGACTGACAAACTCTCATTATAGGATCACCAGCGCACCTGTACCTTTTCCTCCATATATATATATATATATAGTTGCACAGAATATACGATTTGGTATTTTTACTGTGAGTTTCGGTCACCTCCAGTGGCGGTTCTTGCCACGGGCAAGCAGGACTTTTGCCCGGGGCGCCGCCTTCCGGAGGGCGCTGGCGCCATCCGGAGGGCGCCGCACCGTGGCAAGATCCGCCACTGCTGCCCGCTGTGTCCCCCGTCCGCCTCCGCTGCCCGCTGCCGTCCCCGTCCTCGGCGCCTCCTGTGAAGATAACTAGACGCTATGCGTCTAGTTTCCCTTCGTGGAGAGTAACTGTTGAGCGGTGCGCGATGACGTCATCGCGCACCGCACAGCAAAGGTCCTCTCCACGAAGGGAACTAGACGCATAGCGTCTAGTTTCTCTTCGTGGAGAGGACCTTTTGCTGTGCGGTGCGCGATGACGTCATCGCGCACAGCTCAGCATTCAAGCGGCGCTTTCAATGTACAGGGGGCGTGACTCACCACGCCCCCTGTATTAGGCCACGCCCCTTTCCTGCCCGGGGCGCTCTGCGCCCTTGAACCGGCCCTGGTCACCTCATACCGCTTAAATCCTCTGTTTTGTGTTCTGTGTTTACAGTCACATAACAGGTTTCTTTTGCAGGTATTGTGCTTCGCCTGGCTATGTTGTACTGTTACACCCAAAGTCTACTTTCCTTATAATGTCTGCCACACAGGGAGGAAAATACCTATTGCCATGTCGCATCAGCAATATCTGTGGTTTGCTATTGGCAACCTACATTATCAGTTCCAGACACTGCCTTTTGGCTTGGCCACGGCCCCTCGGATTTTCACCAAGGTCATGGCCGTGATGACGGCTCTTCTCTGCCGTCAGGGAATCAGGATCCTGCCGTATCTGGACGACTTGCTGATCCTGGTGAACTCCCAAGAGGTTCTCCTCAGTCATCTGGAACTGACGGTCCAATTCCTACAAGCCCACGGGTGGCTCATCAACTGGAAAAAGTCCTCGGTGGTCCCTGCTCGGAGCATGGTGCACCTGGGGGCACTACTGGATACACACAACCAATAATTGTTTTTGTCCCCAGAGAAAGTCCTGAAACTTCAGGACAGGATCAGGTATTTCCTCTCTCGCCCAAGAGTGTCGATACACTCGGCGATGCAAGTACTAGGCCTCATGGTGTCGGCTTCCGACATGGTAGAGTACGCACAATTTAATTCCTGCCCTCTGCAGAGGCTAATCCTTTCCAAGTGGGACAGCCTGTCTCATCGGATCAGGTCTCAAATGATCTCCTTGACTCCAGAGGTTCTTCTGTCACTGAGCTGGTGGCTACAGGACCAACAGTTGAACAGGGGCCATCCGTTTCTTAATCTCCAACTGGGTTCTCCTGACAACGGATGCCAGTCTGCGCGGTTGGGGCGCGGTGTTGGAGCAACACTCTCTACAGGGTTGGTGGACCAGGGAGGAGTCTCTCCTCACAATAAACATTCTGGAATTGCAGGCGGTGTTCAGTGTGTTGACACTGGCCCTGCCCCTAGTACAGAACAGGCCTGTTCAAGTACAATCAGACAACGCCACCACGGTGGCATACATAAATCATCAAGGCAGTACTCGAAGCCGCATGGCAATGCTGGAAGTATCAAAAATCCTCCGTTGGGCGGTACGCCATCTGCCAGCAATATTGGCAGTGTTCATACCCGGAGTCCTCAACTGGGAGGTGGATTTCCTCAGTCATCAGGATGTTCACACCGGACAGTGGAGTCTTCATTTGGAAGTCTTTCAACTCCTAGTGGACAAGTGGGGCCTACCAGATGTAGACCTGATGGTGTCTCGACACAATCACAAGGTCCCGGTCTTCGGATCAAGGACCAGGGAGCCTCAAGCAGCGTTCGTGGAGACACTGACAATTCCATGGAACTTTCGGCTGCCATACATGTTCCCTCCAGTGTCACTCCTGCCCAGGGTACTACGGAAGTTCAAGCAAGAAAGAGGAATACTCCTTCTAGTCGCTCCACCGTGGCCCAGACGGCATTGGCTCTCAGACCTGCAGGGTCTATCAATAGAGCGTCCTCTTCTACTTCCTCAACGCCCAGACCTACTCGTTCAGGGCCCTTGTGTCTATCCGGAACTGGCCAGACTGGCTTTGAAAGCGTGTCTCTTGAAGCTTCACTCCTGAGGGCCAATGGATTCTCTGAGGCAGTTATTCAAACTATGTTGAAGGCCCGCAAACCGGCTTCTGCAAGGATTTATTACAGGGTCTGGAACTCTTACTTCACATGGTGTGCTGCTAAGATTTATGATGACTATTCGTTCAGAACTTCTAGGCTTTTGGCTTTCCTGCAATAATGCCTAAATTTAGGCCTTCATCTGGCCTCCCCCAAGGTTCCATATATCTGCCTTGTCGATGTGGTTTCAGAGGAAAATTGCGTCTATTCCTGACGTTCATACTTTCACTCAGGGCGTTTTACGGATTCAGCCTCCTATGTCCCTCCTGTGGCTACATGGGATCTGTCTGTTGTCTTAAATGCCCTGCAAGAGTCTCCATTTGACCCTCTTGAGTCTGTGGATCTTAAATGTCTTACACTTAAGGTTGTGTTTATATTGGCTATTGCCTCTGCTAGGAGGTGTCGGACTTAAGCGCCTTGTCCTGTCGTCCACCCTTTCTGATTTTTCACCGTGACCGGGCAGTTCTTCTAACTCATCCTGGTTATCTACCTAAGGTGGTATCATCTTTTCATCTTAACCAATAGATTGTGGTTCCGGCCTTAATCTCTTCTGGTTTGTCCTCCAAAGAGCGGTCTTTGGATGTGGTACGGGCTCTCCGTATTTATGTAGAGAGGACTGCCTCCCTCAGGAGGTCTGATTCCCTTTTTGTACTTTTTGGATTTCACAAATGTGGCTGGCCTGCGAATAAGCAAACCTTGGCCAGATGGATTAGAATGGTGAGTGCACAAGCCTATGCACAGGCTGGTCTTCCAGCTCCTGCTGCTATCAAAGCCCATTCTCCTCGGTCTGTTTGACCTTCTTGGGCAGCCAGTTGTGGCGTGTCCACTGAACAATTGTGCAAGGCGGCTACGCGGGCCTCAGTGAAAACGTTCATCAAGTTCTATGCCTTTGTTACTTCCGCCTCCCAGGGTGCTTCCTTTGGACACCGGGTTCTTGTGCCCGCTACAGTGCGTCCCCTTCCATGAGGAACTGCTTTAGGACATCCCCGATGTATTCTCTGTGGAGTCCCAGTGTACCCCACTGCAGAAAAGGAGATTTATGGTAGACTAATCTCTTTCTGCGAGGTACACTGGATTCCACAGGGCGCCCACCCTGACGCACTTAACTTCTTTGGGTTTGTATGGTATTAGCCGCTAGTGCCTTCTCCTGTCGTGAGAATGTGGTTCTGTGACTAACATCTACCGTCTCTTTTACCTGCTACTGCATTGGACTGGTTAACGAAACTGAGCTCCAGTGCCTGGAGGCGGGGTTATAGAGGAATCGGTGCAGTGCATCCTGGGAACAGGTAAAGCTTTAGCCTGTTGGTGCCTCGGATCAAGATTCAACTCTACACCAAGATGTATTCCCTGTGGAATCCAGTGTACCTTGCAGAAAGATTTAACCATGGTAAGTTCTTACCATAAATCTCCTTTTTACAAAATCAAATCTGCTATTTGCAGATATGTGGCTTGAGTCAGACCTGGACGCAGCCCCGATTCGGTCACAGTTGACCAATGTTTTTATTACAGTGCAGGCTTTGGGGAACATGTACTGCGGCCTAGCTGGCAGTGTGGATTTAGCAGTAGCCTGACTGACAGGCTGCGGGCATTTGAGGGTGGAGATGGGGAGAGGCCTTGAAAATGGAGGCGTATCATCCCTTTGGGCGCAGCCTCCCTGGCCGTGGCAGCTGGCTATTGTGAGCATACTCTGGGTTATGCTGACGTCTCATGGCCCACCTGATGATCGCGATGGCGGCCCGATGCTGCTGCTTCGGATGCAGGGAGCGGATCTGTGAATGTGAATCCGGCAGTCGACGTCTTTTAATAAATTCTGAGATCCGCCGCGCCAAAATCACAGCACTGTCCCGGGCCGCGCCACAGCTGATTCAGGCCCAGTGTGCATAGGGAGGTGTATGTTTGCACAAGGCCGTTTCAGGCCATAAATCCATGTAGACTTTGTTGTGGCATTCCAAATGCACTTACTTTCCTAAACCAGTTTATGGGGTCATTCCGAGTTCATCGCACGTAGCAACTTTTTGCTGCTCGTGCGATCAACTAGACGCCGCCTATGGGGGAGTGTATATTAGCATAGCAGGGCTGCGATCACTTGTGCAGCCCGGCTATGCTAAAAAAGTTTTGTGTAAAACAGGACTAGCCCTGCAGTTACCCTGTGCAATGAATCCAGCGATGAAGGTCCCGGAATTGACGTCAGACATCCGCCCTCCAAACGCCTCGTCGCGCCTGCGTTCGGATGTCCACGCCTGGAGAACGGTGAGTAGACGCCCCGATCCGCCTCCCGCCTGTCAATCTTCTTGCGGTCTGCTCTGCGACCACTTTCTTCGTTCCCGTCTTCGTTGCCCAGCGACTGCCGTCGCTGAGCAACGACGCGCCTGTGCGTTGTGTCTGCCGCACATGCGCAGAACCGACCCGTTTGCACCGCTGCGATGAACCGCAGAATGCGAACGGGTCGGAATGACCCCCTATGTGTGGAGACTCGGCTCCAGCCAGTGTCTCCATTCCTACCCTCTTCTGGCTATGAAAGGAGGTAACAGGGCCCTCAGGCCTTATGTATGGTCAATAAATACATCCAAGTACTTAGAGGCCTATTTATTAACATTATTTTTACTAAAATAATGTGAAAAGGGGAGTTTTCACACCATTTTCACCTTATTTTAGTATCACCTGAATGTATTAAAGGGAATTTGGAGCAGTTTTCATGAAAAACTGCTCCAAACCCTTTGATTGTAATTTTTTTTAGTAACCCACATCGCGTTTCCCATACTTAGAATGGGAAATGCGATGCGGCCGAATTTACTAAAAAAAAACATGTAAAAAAAACACTGCAGTGTGCCCTGTGATATTAACGCCAGCTCAGGCTGGCGAGATCACAGGGCAGCACTGCGATATGCAGCCTTTGCCCATTTAATT
Organism: Pseudophryne corroboree; assembly: GCF_028390025.1. NCBI lineage: Eukaryota > Metazoa > Chordata > Amphibia > Anura > Myobatrachidae > Pseudophryne > Pseudophryne corroboree. Next base: position 19,096,437 of record NC_086455.1, read on the forward strand.
TTTGTGCCCTGGCTGAGAAAGCTGTCCGGGGACCGGCCAGTGTCATCAGCTATGTGTGTCCGATGGTGATCACTGTTTAAAACAAACAAAAAGAAACAAAAACATTCTTACCCGTCCAGAGCTGCCGGGCGCCGGGTCCTTCATATTCTGCGCTGGGACCCCCTGTGCAGTAAAGTGACGCTGCAAAACGGAAGCTCACTTTACAGCAACGGGGGTCACAGAAGCGCACAGGATCCGGCAGTGCCGTAACTAGACATTTTAGCGCTGTGTGCAAGAAATCACATCGGTGCCCCCCACCCCCATATTTTAAACAGGGCCGGTGCCTGTTTAAAACATTTCGGTTTTATTCAAAAAAAGTAATCAGGCTCATGTAAGCCTGATGACGGTTTTTTGAATAAAACCGAAATGTTGCCATTGACAGGGTGATGTCCTGTTATTTTGAATGAAGTCCAATGAGTGCCGCTCTTACACGTAACTATATATATATATATATATATATATACATATATATATATATATATATATATATACACACGTATATATATATATATATGTATATATATATATATATATAATCTGTCTATCTACCTATGTGTATGCAATTGGCCGGAACACCTGTGGTGCCTTATTAATAAACTGAGGGGAATATAGGAACATTGGATTGTGTGTGTTGATAGATAGATAGATAGATAGATAGATAGATAGATAGATAGATAGATAGATAGATAGATAGATAGATAGATAGATAGATAGGAGACATAGAGTAGATAGTCAGGAGAGTGAGAGAGATAAGAGTGCCATGGAATTATATATATTTTGTACTGTACTATACTTTGCTAAACCCGGCAGCTGGCTGCCTTTCTCCTCGCTGCAGCATCACCAGAGACACCTCGTTCCTTAGATCCCGTCCGTCCCTCCTCCCGTCACTCACAGCGCGCGGCCAATAGAGAGACAGCTGCAGCCTTACCGACATAAAGGCCCTGTGATGAGCCTGTTAGTCTTCTGCAGCTCCCCGAATCATTGTCCTCCCGTTGCAGCATTTCTCTGCCCCTCTCCTCTGCCAGCTGCGACCGGCAGCACAGAGGGAGTAGCGGTCGCCCGTCGCTGCTGTAAGCTCCAGCGGGTGTGTGTGTGGGGAGGGGGTGTCGGGCAATAATGCTTGCGTTGCGCCGCGCGGATCACTCTTACCATGACGCTGGCTCACTCCGGCTTGGGGGGGAGGGGAGGCAGTGCTGACCGTCACCTGTCTAATATAGACTGGGGTGACGGCTGGTTGCGCTCCAGGTCATCCTGCGCTGTGTGCAAGGCACACAGCGCACATACCTAGTTACGACCCTGGGATCCGGTGCCCGGCAGCCCAGTAGGAGCTGTGATGACCGGCTTGGGGAGAGACAAAGTGGAGTGACGCAAAGTACCAAACAACCAGCTCATAATTGCCATGTTACAGGCTGTGTTTGAAAAATGACAGGAGCTGATTGGTTGGTAGGTACTTTATCTCTCTCTCTCCAAGGCTTGATACATATCCCCCCACAGTTACGCTCAGTCATTATCTGACTGCATCTACCATTCATTCTGTTCCTCATTTTACGGCCCACCACTGAAACTGGCAATACGCATTGTTGGGAAAAGTACACATTCTGCGCTATATGCAGAGCCGCAGGTATCTATAGGTGTCTGCACTGAGTATACTCCAAATATGCAAATGTCTCATGTTCCGCCTATAGTGTAAGACACCCTAATAGCGTGTCAGCTGTTACCGGCGTACCACGTCTGTGTATTACAGTGGCAGGAGTACTCGCTGCTGCTGCTGCTTTCCCCGCTGTGATGTCACCGGCCCTGGCTGACACAGGCTAGTGCTGGTATTAGCTATGTAGAGGAGATTTCATGCCTAGGGGTTTCTTCAGAGGAGTATGGGACTCAGGGTCGACAGTGTCTAGGTAGACACATATTGGTTGACAGTTGCTAGGTTGACACTAGAAATAGGTAGACACGGTCATTAGGTCAACATGAAAAAAGGTTGATGTGAGTTTTTCATGTTTTTTTGGTGTTGTTTTCTTCGTAAAGTGACCGGGAACCCCAATTAGTGCACCGTGTCCCCTCACATGGCTCGCTTCGCTGGCCATGCTTCGGGCAGGGTGCCTCACTCCGCTCGGCACAGGTTACCGTTCCCAATTGTATTCCACGTGGATCATAAAGTATGAAAAAGTTTAAAAAATTAAGAAAAAAAATATGTGAAAAACTCATGTCGACCTTTTTGCATGTCGACCTAATGGCCATGTCGCCCTATTTCTAGTGTCCACCTATTCACTGTCGACATATGGGTGTCGACCTAAGTGGTGTCGACCCAGAGTCCAGATACCCTTCAGAAGAGGGGTTCTGTGTGCAGTCTCTGCTCAGCCCCACCCACCCAGTGCTGCAACTCTGAAGGGGGTGATATGGGAGCCTGGTGGTCAGGAATAATTAATTTACCCCTCCCCTGCCCCCTACCATAAGCCTATCCCGCACGGCCTAGATAGTGGGGGTGGCGGATAGGGCTGAGACTCGGGAGGGGATGGGGGGGGGGGGTCTGGCTGCTACGGCTAACTCCCCTCTCTAGTGGCTAAACCTAACCCCCTCCCAGGCCCTAACCGTCACCTCGATACTTGCTCTCGTGGTGTCGGCGGTCGTCGTTCCAGTGCTGGGATTCACAGTGGTGTCGGGATATCTGCGTTGGTCACATGACCGCCATTATCCTGACCGCATCCCCTCTGAAGACTCTGGTGCAGAGTAATGTGGGCCCCTCTTGATACAGGAGCCGCACACCCAGCACCCAATATAGACTCAGGGAGCATCCCAATTTTGCTGATACCAGCTTAAGCTGGCAGCACCAAAGCTGGTTCCCCTCTCTAGACCACAAGAAGACCTCACACATAAGTACCCAGCATCATTTTGGGAGAATGTAGTCGTCTCCAGCTCGCAGAGGCTGCAACGTTCTGAGCCACTGCACACAATTAGCTGCAATAATGCAGCCGGAACGTACAGCGATTTCATATAAATCTGTGATATAATCTCCTGGGCTGGGAGGACTGAGAGGAATAAGACTGGCGTGTTTGGGCTAGTCACACCAAAAATAGCTCTGAGAATTGCATTATGCAAATACCATTCACCCTGCAACACATATTTCTGCACAGAGAATATGTTTTGCTGAGGTAAAAATAACAGAGCAGGAGCCAGTTCCTGCAGATATGAGTGTTTGTTTCCTCCTATTTGTTTTGATGTCATTAAATCACTGACATTTTATGGTGGATGAGGGAAGTTGACTGAGTGATCGCTCTTCGTCCTGGAAGGTCACTGGGTATCAGAATGTTCTGTATGTAGTAAAGGGGGGTACACACGGAGCGATGTTCTGACTAGATTGCTTAGAAATTAGCTGAACATCGTTCCGTGTGTAGGGGTGCCGGCGACAGTGATGCGCAGTCCTGCGCGTCGCTATCGCTGGTGCTAGATTGGCCTGCATGCAGGCACAATCTAGCAGGTCGCTCACTACACTGCTGGGTGAAATGAGCGGCCCCCCGTGTCCGTCCCCCCCTCGCTCAGCACATCGTGCTGTGCTGAACGGAGGGGAGAGATGTGTGCTGAGCGGTCTGTGCTAGAAATGTGTGCTGAGCGGTCTGTGCTAGAAATGTGTGCTGAGCGGTCTGTGCTAGAAATGTGTGCTGAGCTGTCTGTGCTAGAAATGTGCGCTGAGCGGTCTGTGCTAGAAATGTGTGCTGAGCGGTCTGTGCTAGAAATGTGTGCTGAGCGGTCTGTGCTAGAAATGTGTGCTGAGCGGTCTGTGCTAGAAATGTGTGCTGAGCGGTCTGTGCTAGAAATGTGTGCTGAGCGGTCTGTGCTAGACCGCTCAGCACACATCTCTGGGGGAAATCTCCCCGTCAGTACGGTCCTTTAGTGTAGAAGGACTTCATTATGTATAATCAGACAGGTCAGTGAGCTAGAATAACCTGATTTAGGACTTGTTGAAAGAATACTGAGAAGACAAAGGCTGGTAAAAGTATATTCCACGTTAATATGGTCGTCCGTTCAGACAGGTACAGCACACAGAGGGCCATTTATAAAAAAATGACATTTTCACTACAATGCGGGTGCGAAGTTAGTGTTCAAATCTCATTGGCTCCGCAGTAGTGCAACTGGCTGCAGGCTGGCGTTCTAGGCATCCTTGGGGGGATGCTAGGGACCTACCTGATGAGGTCACCTGGCTGTAGTAGGTTGGCCCATGTTTTTGGCCGAAATTGTGCTAAGAACCTCGATTTTACTCCATGTTAAATTATAGAGTTTATTATAATTGTTCTGATTACTAGTGTGCACCTGCCACTTTCTTTGTTGTCTGTGTGGCACTACAAGGCTCAACAAAGCAGCACCTCTTATTTAAAATTAGGGTGTGCAGTCCTCCCCCCCCTTTACTGTGTATTTGTGTATGTATGTAAACTTGAAGGTGGAGACCCTTCTACCTGGACTAGCACCCCACACACTTGCCCTTAGGTGTTTTTAATTAGTATAGTTCCGGGAATTTGCTCTCTACTTATTAGAATTGGCACTATGATAGGTAAGATCTGGAAACATTGATATAATATGTCATTATTAGGGATGTTATGGACCCACCTGATGAGGTCACTGTGATGTGGAAGGCGGGCCCACATTTTTGGCCAAAATTATGCTAAGACCTCAATTTTACTCTATGTTAAACTGTAGAGTGTATTAAAATTTGTTGATCACCAGTGTTCTTAGTGCTTAGAGTGTACACCTTTTTTTTTTTTTTCTTCTGTGTGTTAGAGATGAAAGCCTGTCATTCAGTTTGCCACCATTGCTGTTCCATTGGCAGACCTTACCAAGGGCAAAACGAAAGTTATAGTTTAATGGAATTCTGAAGCAGAAAAGGCTTTTCAATAGTTGAAGGTAGTATTGTGTACTTAAACCGTTCTGATGATGCCTGGCTTTCAAAAAGAATTTGTGGTGCAAACTGATGTTTTGGATGTAGGAATAGGTTGCATTTCTGACCTAGAACAAAGAGGATTAAGAGCATCCATTAATTAGTTAAGCAGGAAGTTGAACGTACATGAGAGAAACTATGGGGCTAATTCACACCTGATCGCTAGGGTGCGTTTCTTTGCATTCCTGCGATCAGGTAGTCGCCGCCTACAGGGGCAGGGTATGGAGTGTGTACAGGTGTGTGATCACACTTGTTGCAGAACTGCACAAACATCAGTTATGGAGTTTCTTCTCAGCCCAGGACTTATTCCGCAGCTGCGATGATCGGGGCAGGAGCTGACATCGGGAATCCTCCCACAAAACGCCGGATCCCTCTTGCGTTTTTACAGACACTCCTTAGAAATGGTCAGTTGCCACCCACAAACGCCCTCTTCCTGTCAATATCCTTGGGTTTGCAGGTTCGATTGGATTTTTCTAAACATCCCTTCGCTGATCGTCGCTGCGGACCAACGCGTCTGCGCAATTCAAACTTGATCGCCTGCTGTGTGAAAACGCATAGCAGCGATCAGGTCTGACTTAGCTGTTGAAAAAGAAGCATTGGCAATTAAGTGTTCATTAGAAACTCTGAGGTACAACGTGCTGGGAAGGAAGCTCAGGCTGATCACTGATCATGCCCTTTTAAAATGGATGTCTGAGAATAAAGAGAGCGATGAAACAATAACGAGATGGTTCTTGGCATAGCAAAACTTTACATTTCCAGTAGAGCACAGGCCAGGAAGCTAATTGGCCAATGCAGACGCATACCTCCCAACTGCCCCAATTTCAGCGGGACAGTCCCACTATTCGTACACTGTTGCAGTTGTCCCTCCCGCAAGACGCAATGTCCCGCGGGCAGGGGTGCAGGTTGAGGAGCAAGTGCTCACCGCTGCTCTGCACAGCAAAGCAGCGTATGATCTCTGGATAGATGCTGTGCGCTCGTGCACAGCATCTAATCAGTGCATTGTAGTGTGCTTGGGAGCTGTCAAGTTGCTTGGGAAGCATTGGACATGCCCTTAGAATGATAAAGTGGGATGTGACGAGGGCCACGACCACCTGCCTGAGACAACGCCCTTTCTCGACTGAGGCTCCACCCCCTTTTGGGGTGCAAAGGTTCCCCGTCTCACACCTTACAAGTTGGGAGGTATGCAGATGCTTTATCCAGTGGTTTTTGTTTGGGGACTGCATTTGTTCCACCCCACAGGTCGAAACAAAAGGGGGATGGGGGGATGTGAAAAAGCACTGGTAAAGTTGTAAACGGGATATATGTTTGTCCCAGGTTTCTGACCTATATATTTAAACCCACAGGAAAATGTTTCTGCAAAACAGACTTGGTTAGGTTTGGATTTTAATAAAATCTGGTTAAGGGTTCCTGGGGGTTTGAATGGAGAGAGAGGGCGGTCTCCATTCTTTAAGCACATTTTAGGTCTTAAGCCTGAGAGCAGACTAATTAGTACCTGCACCTGTAAAAGGCTGATATAAGGTGTTTGATGTCCTTACTCAGGGTCTTACTACCTGGGGAAACAGGCAGCAGGCGTATTATGAGAGACTGTAATTTACTGACCGTGAGTACAGTGCATATGCCTACAATATGTTTATGGTAGAGGCATTAGGTCCTACAATCTTTTGAGAGATGTAACCTGCTTGTTAGTTAAGGCCCATACACACTAGAAATTTGTTTCCATAGATAGGAGCAATAACGACATTTGTAAGCCATCAAATCGTTCATATCGTTCAAATCGTTCTAGTGTGTACACAGCAAATGATGAACGATGTGTGCTCCCGTGGTTGTTTGAAACAGGTTGTCAGTCGTTCATGAATACAGCTCAATCCCAGCAGAGCAGATCATTTGCCGTTCAGATCTTTGTAAAATCGCTCAGTGTGTACACTCAATCTATTTGTCAGGGAGTTCAAGGGAAATCGCTCATCTTCCACATTGTTCATCTTTCACATCTTTCAAGTCTTCTAGTGTGTATGGGCCTTTAGAGCCCAGATGAGCAAAGATTTTGCACAATAAAAGTAGCTACAGCTAGATTGCATGAAAAACCTGCACTGATGTACTGTTTCCTGGCTGCATAGTTGCATGCTGAGTTGCAATTATGTACGCGGCAGACATGCAAAAATAAGCTAATGAATCAGTAGCAGTCTTGTGCCTAGAGATACTCACTGCTGGCGTCTTTCACACCCGACGCTTATGTATAAAAGCAGAATCATCGGGAACATTGGGTGCACATCGGTCACACTATCGGCCCTTTAAGCAACCCTTTGCTGTCTCAGAATGAGCGTCTCACCTAAGACGGTGGGGCCTCTCCAGCTCTATACAACTTTGCAGTGCCTATGGCACAACATGCCTACGTTTCTCTAGCCTCCTTCCCGTTACCTCCCCCAAACGCTGACAACGAAATTTTCTGTGCGTCACCAATCCATTGCGCATTACCGCTTTGGCACACGTGCAGCAACCCATTGCTCCACTTCATACCCTATCGGCACAGCACCCCCTCAAAAACAGCCGCAATATGTCCTCTTGTTAATCGGACTTATCACATATAGGCAAGTTTCAGAGAAGGACGCGGTTGTGGCATTGGACGTAAGCGGCCAGTGTTTGCAGTCTGTGCATGCGCCCGAGTCACGAGGATTACCACCAGGGTATGTAGAGAATTGGGCGCAGAGATAGTGAGACACGGGCGTGTTGTAGTCAGCGACTCTGTGGCTTCTGTCGCACTGGCACCTTCATAGAGCTGGTGCAATGTCCGATGCCACGACTGATGCATCCATATGGTGCAACTTAATCTGCATAGTGACGGATTAGGGCCCCAGATGGCGGTTGTCTCTGAGCGCAATCCACCAGCCCTGGGATTAGCATAAAGACGCAGTCACGCTGCATAAAATGACCCAAACGCGGCTGCAATAGCATCCACCCCTAAATGAGCTCTGTAAGCTTGGCCAGCCCTGTGCAAGCACACAAGTGGATATTTCTCACAAGGTCAATAGTAAATGGTTATTCTGCGTAAATGCATGCTCACTGCACTGGGGGAGATTTATATGTGTCATTCTGTTCCAACGTTCCTCTGCGTAAGAATAGAGCGGCCCTCTCACATTTTTAGCAGCGCCTACCTCCCACTCAGCTCTCTCGATACTGAAATAGAAGCTGAACACAGCCAGGAGAGAACAGACGGAGTTGTGAAACCCACCATGAACAATGACAGCATGAACATACCTGACTGAGCAGCTGCAGAAGGTGCCGATAACTCCTGCACTGCTGGCTGGCTGTCACATGGAACTCATACTGTTTCTAGATACTGGATGTGATATCATTGCTGCAACGTGTGTCGTTCATGTGACACCATTTGAATATTATTTCCCAAACACTCTGCTTTTGGGCAAAGGGCCTGATTCAGATTGACCTAATTTCGATATTTATGTAAATATCCAATTATATTTATCTGCGCATGTGCAGATCAGGTCCTGTGATGTCACTTGAAGTGACCCAAAAGTCGCACTATGATTGACCTGCTTCTGTTGTTTGGGGGTTTCAAAACAAAGGGGGCGTCGGAAGTGCCATTAGCGTCCACCTCTGGTTCAGACCCATAGACCACCAGAGATGGATTTGTGTGGTGCGGTAACAAGGTCACTAACTGTGTCAGGCAATCACTGTAGACAATGAGGTTTAAGAGTGAGGGGCCACACAAACACTCTCTTTTGTTTCACCATAGTAACGCTACACCAATGTGAGGACCTGATAGTGGAGATGCCACTCTAATAACCTCCTGCTATGGTGTCATTACAGTTTTTGAATGTTTAAAGAGCCAAAAATAAAGCTTTTCACCTTCAAAGATACTGTCCACCGTCTCATCCCCATAAAACCAGTCCATCACCCTATCCCTCCTCCTATATCCAGTCCACCAAACCATCTCCTAAATCCAGCCCACCACCACATCATCTTTCATAAGACTACTAGCACACCACACCATCTCCTAAATCCAGCCCACCAAGTCATCTTTCATAAGACTACTAGCACACCACACCATCTCCTAAATCCAGCACACCACATCATCTTTCATAAGACTAGCTCTCCAAACCATCTCCTAAATCCAGTACACTACATCATATCTCATAAAGCCAATTAATCTCTTCTAACCCTAGTCTGTCCCACCTCCATTACTCCCAGTCTAGTCCACCATCACTATAATCAAGTCTATCACAACATCTTCCCTAAAGCCAGTCCACCACAACTATACTAAATCTATACTAAATCTAGTTCACCTAACCATTTCCTAAATCCAGTCCACCACACCATGGGGAAAATGTAATAGCTAACCTGGACTTGCCTTTAAACTAATTACAATACTCAAGGACAGAGTATATCAGGAAGTGGCTGTTCTAAGCCCAGACAGGAAGCTGACAACACAGATTAGATGGATCCTTGTGATTTAGTATGGGCAACTTCATGTGTAAGTGGTGGCCACTGGTGGAATTATCAGAGTTTTTTTCCTAACAGCAGTACTACTGAAAGGATGATGGGCTAGGGCTTACTTTATTCTAAATTTGCACTGTTGTGGAGGTGAGACCCCTGTCGTCCCTTCAATGTTTATAACACCTACCTCTAGCAGTGCTGTGCCCCTGTTGGCTCTTCAATATCTTACCTACCTTGCCTTCTCCATTCACACTCGCCTGTTTGTCCCACCTCACACTTCCTCACCATGGCTCCTTTTTGCCCCTTTCACCTGTCACCCATATTATCCTGTCTACGCCTCCCATATGCCTGTTTCTCTTTGTTTCATTTGCCACTTGTGCACTCCTCTCCTTGTACTTGCCTAATTTTTTTAAATACAGTCCACACCGGGGGCGTGGCCACTGCGGCATCCGGGTAGGCAGCAGAGTACGGGAGCTCCCCGGCTAATAAATCCTATTATCACTCCTGGCCCCTGCTCCGGAGCCTGTGCCGCACATTCTGACTGCTGAGCGCTCGGGGCAGCGGTGGACGTCCTCCGGCTGTCTCTGGAGAGCGCTTTCTGGCCGCGCCGGCTGCCGCTCAAGTTTCCGGCCTAGGCCGCAGGAGCATCCCCGGCCTCGAGTTTGGCGGTGCATAGCCGCGCTGCCGCTGGAGCACGCAGGCGCGTCCCCGCGGCAAAAAACCCTGCAATACACGCTGCCTGGAGCTCGCGGCACCCCCCAACACCCGGTGATACTGTCTTCCACTGCTCCCTGCCTGGGAATTCTGAGCTGAGCTGGGCTGCTGGGGGAGAGGGGAGGCTGTGGGCCCGGTGGCCATTTTGGAAGCAGCTTCCTCCCCTCTGTTTCATATTATACTGCACTGAGACTGTGGGACTGATTTGTAGTGCCTGTGGGTGCGCTGCCCGGCTCCCTACTATCCTGCCTTCATACATTGCCTTGGTCCACTGCCCTTTCCTGTACCCCTGGGACCTCCTGGCTCACCCCTCCTAGTTACCACTGGCTGTTTTGGGGCACATTTGATACTACATCGCCCGCTCTCTGTTGGGCCCTCTGGCACTGAATACTTGGGACCTACGAGCCGGCTGAGCCCGACTGGATCCGTGTTGTGCCCGGTTGGTGGTCTCAGCGCGCTAATATGGTGAAAGGCGGTCAAAGCGCGGCTGCGGCCAAGCTGGAGAAGTTTGCCCGCCAGTCCGCCACCCAGCCGGTGCAGCCATCTCCTAAATCATCCTCTCCTACCCGCCCTGATCCCCCGGCTGGGGCTGACTCGGGCGCGGCTATGCAGCCCCCCACTCCATCCATTCAGCAGGTACTGGAGGCGATAGCGGGCAGTGAACAACGCTTGTCGGACAAAATGGAGAAGGTGCAGTGCGATCTTTCTTTACTACATCAGGATGTCCAGAGAATCCGGGAGAGAGTGGGTGAGGCCGAGACGCGGGTCTCCAATCTGGAGGATCTCTGTGGCCCCCTAAAGCAATCCGTGTCGGCGGTCTCTCAGCAAGTTTCAACAATACAGACCAAGCTTCTGGATATGGAGGGGCGCCTCCGTAGAAACAATGTGCGGTTTGTGGGCCTGCCTGAAAGGGAAGAGGAGGCGCACCCCGAAGATTTATTGAAATCCTGGCTCAAAGAGGCGTATGGTGCGGAATCCTTCACCTCCCAGTTTGCGGTGGAGCAGGCCCACAGGGTTCCTTTCCGGCCTTTACCTCCAGGAGCCCCACCACGAACTTTCATAGCCAAATTTCTACATTATAAAGACCGGGACTCTGTATTACGCCTGGGTCGCACGAAGGGCCCCCTGCTTCGGAATGGTGTTCGGGTGTCGGCGTTCCCAGATTTTGCATCTGACGTCCAGAAAGACCGGGCCCAGTTTCTGCCTATTAAACGGCGTCTGCGTGACCTGAATCTTCCCTACTCGATGTTGTTCCCCTGCAGATTGCGGGTGGTCGCAGACGGGGAAACCAAGTTCTTCAGCTCTCCACGGGAGGCGGCGGCCTGGCTGGACAGATATGCTCCAGGCAACCGTCAACTTGCTCCGGACTGATATCCTGATCTTCCTCCTACTTGGGCCTTCTACATGCAAGTATATGTCCGGGGAGCACCCTCTTGTTACGGTGGTTCTGGACTTTGTTGCGTTGTGTTACATACCTCTAGGGTTTCTTTTTGTATTGGGACTCTAGGTCTTTACGCTACGCATTAGTTTGCCGTAGGCACTTGGATCTCCAGGGTTGGGTTTGTTAGGGTTATGTGTATGCCGCTGTTTGGGAAGGTATACGGGGATGGGGGTTGGTATCTGGGTATTGTTGGTTTCTATGCGGGTTCTGTTTTTTTTCTTCTTCAGTTTATTGTTTTCTATATTTTTGTTTTTTTCTTCTATGTGAGGTAATGATGTGCTGTTTGGGCCGGATAGGCTTGTGGCCTGGGGTCTGCGGACGACACTGTCTTCGGGATAATGTATGGTGTAGGTGGGTGGGGGTGCAGGCGTTTTTGATTCCGAGGTCCCTTAATCACCCTGCGCGGTGTTTCTGTGATGTGTCTCGGATAACCACTTGGATACCATGCCTGCCTTAAAATTTTTGGCGTGGAATGTCCGGGGTATCAATAATAAAGTAAATAGATCCCTGGTACTCAAAATGGTTAAGAAATATGACCCGGACATTGTTTGTCTGAGTGAGACTCATTTAGAAGGTAATAGACTGCAGTCGCTCCGCAGGCCTTGGGTGGGATGGGCGTATCATTCCTCTCACTCCTTCTCCCGAGGGGTGTCAGTTATGATCAAAAGATCTGTCCAGTTTGAATTGCTTACGGTAAATACTGACCTTTATGGTAGGTTTGTGTTCTTGGAATGCAAATTGAATTCTTGTAATTTTTTCCTGCTATCAGTATATGTCCCTCCACATTTCTCATATGATGTTTTGCAGAAAGCCACCTCATTTATTGCCTACTCCCCCCATACCCCTGTTATTTGTTTGGGGGACTTTAACAATATGTTGGATGTCTCCCTGGATAGGTGGAGGTCCCCTTTGGCTCCTGGGGTGGGGGGCACCCCGTCTAAATTTGCAGACTTTCTGAGTAATATGCAGTGGGTAGACGCTTGGAGGGTACGGCATCCCGCACTTAGACAGTTCTCGTGCTTCTCCGGCACACATGGCTCATTCTCCAGAGTCGATCTGGCCCTGGTTTCCCCTGAGCTTCTGCCCAGAATCTTAGATGTTCACTATGAGGCGCGGGGGGTGTCCGACCATTCGCCCTTGCTGTTATCTTTGGAGGTGGAGTGCCAGAGGGGACAGTCGTATTGGAAGTTACATCCATCCTGGTTAGCTCAGTTGGGCGACTGCTCGGACTTGACATCAAAGTGGGAGGGGTTTTTGCAGATAATGTGGGCTCGGCCCCGGCTCCTGTCATATGGGACTCATTTAAAGCCTTTCTGCGCGGTACACTGATCGGTAAAATCGCTGCACATAAATTGTCATGTAGGGAGAAGGAGAGGACACTTTAATCAGAGTTTAGAGACCTCGAGATCCGTTATCTGGCAGAGGGCACCTCTGCACTTAAGACGCGGTGGCTGACGGCTCAGGCGGCATGGCTGGCCCATCTCTCAGATAAAAATGCGCGCTCCCTGTTGTTTCGGGCCACTAATTTGTATATGTAGGCGGATAGACCGGGAAGCTTGTTAGCCCGCTTGGTACATTACGACCGGCCTGGGTCTACGGTTGTGCAGATGTCTGGTCCTGATGGCTCCATTGCAGACAACACCCCAGATATTGCGCAATTGTTCCTTTCGTACTATAGGGATTTGTATGAGTCTCGCCTGACGTGCTCTGCGGCAGACTTGGACATATATTTGAATAGTGTACCCCTCTCCAGACTCTCCCCCGAGGCTTGCAATTTTCTGGAGGCGCCTTTGACTTTGGAGGAGGTGTCTGCGGCAGTGGGCATGTCCCCCAGTGGCAAATATCCGGGCTGTGATGGCATCCCCACTGAACTATATAAAACACATATAGAGTTCTTTGGCCCCAAGTTGCTTACCATGTTCACGGACACGTTTGCTGCTAATCAACTTCCTCCCTCAATGTCCGAGGCTGTTATTATAGTGCTGCCGAAGCCCGGCAAGGACCCCCGCCTCTTGGAGTCCTATAGGCCAATCTCCCTTATTCCTACTGATGCTAAGATCCTGGCAAAGATTCTGTCAGTTCGGCTCAACTCTGTTATTAAGTCCATAATACATCAGGACCAGTCTGGCTTTATGCCGGGCATGTCCACGTCTATTAATTTGCGCAGGCTGTATACTATTCTGCAAGCTCCACATACCTTCCCCTCGGACTCGGTCGTGGTCTCTTTGGACGCGGCTAAGGCGTTCGATAGCGTTGAATGGTCCTACCTGTGGGGAATTATGAACTGTATGGGCTTCGGACCTAACTTCATACAATGGATCAGACTGCTATATCAAAATCCGTGTGCCAGGATCTTGGTAAATGGTTATATTTCGTCCTCCTTTACCCTGTCTCGGGGTACTAGACAAGGGTGCCCCCTCTCTCCTGCCCTATTTGCTATTGCCATAGAGCCTTTGGCCTGCCTGATTAGGACACACCCGGGCATTGGGGGAATCACCACGGGCCCTTGTATAGACAACATTGCCCTTTATGCGGATGACCTGCTCATATTCCTACATGATTATGCTGTTGACATGCCTATTCTGTTGCAGGTCATTGAGGAATTCGGCGGATTTTCTGGTCTCCGTATCAACTGGCCCAAGTCATTCATTATGCCCGTCATTGGTCCCCCTCCCTTGGTCCCGAAGCTCCCCTTGCCGCTATGCTGGACAGATCAGTTTAAATATCTTGGAATTCAAATCACGAATAACCCTTCTGATTTTATACCCCTGAATTTGGACCCACTGACGCAACTGATTATACGCAAGTCGAGAGCTTGGTGCAAGCTTCCGTTGACAGTGACCGGCAGGGTTAGTCTAATTAAAATGATAATTCTACCCAAACTATTATACATTCTCTTGCAATCCGCGGTATATATCTTTCCGTCCTTTTTTAGGAAACTGAATGGTATATTATCATCCTTAATATGGGCCAACAAAAGGCCTAGGATAAAGCTGAATACTCTCACTAGGCTGAAGGTTGATGGTGGTTTAGCCCTGCCCAACTTTCAGTTGTACTACTTTGCGTCCCAGTTGTCTCACCTTAGTACCTGGATATAGGGCGGGGATGCCGGCACTTTACAATGGGCATTTCTCCGGTGCTACTACCCGGGCCTCTCCGGTGCAGGTTTTGCTGAGTGGGAAGGTTTCTCGGTACTCTCCTCCTGTTGTCTTCCAGGCCATGAAGATCTGGCTTGCTCTGAAAAATATGCTTGGGTTTGATGGCTTGGACCCGGATACTCCCCTCTGGCACTCTACTTCACTACCCGAGTTGGGGGCTCTTGAGGGCGGGGTGGTGTGGGCTCCATACTCCATTGTCTCCATATCCCAATTGTACAGTGATGGTACGCTGAAATCGTTTCAGCAGTTAAAGGAGGAATTTGGTCTACCTAATTCTTATTTTTTTAGATTCCTACAATTCCGACACGCCTTACAATCACAATTTCGGGACTCACCTCTGGCGCTCCTTCATTTCCCCATAAAGACCTTTTTAAGCGCGCTGGGACGGGTTAGGGTGATTTCTTTTACATATTCGAACTTATTGGGGATACTTCACACAGACCCTCTCTCGGGACTACGTGAGCGCTGGGAGGGTGATTTGGGCCCCATAGGCGAGGAGGACTGGGAGCTTGCCCTGGAATACCCGGGTGTGGTGACTAAGTCACTCCGATTTCAACAAATACAGCTCTTTATTTTGCACAGATCCTATATGACACCGGCTCGGTTGGCCAGGTTTGGGGCCGACACTACAGCTGTTTGCCCTAAATGTGGGGCCGATGGGGGGTCCTTTTGGCACCTTGTGTGGGAGTGTCCGTCCATTCAGGTATTCTGGTCTGGGGTCAGGTCGATTCTGGAGCACACGGGGATGCCTGGGAGTAGGTTGACCTCGAGATTCTGTGTACTGGGAATAGGGGGTCCTGTTTCGGGGTCCAGATGGGAGGGCCTTTATGCTTGTAGTATTTGTGCCCTGGCCAAAGTGTGCATCGCACGGTCATGGATGGCCCCGCGTTGCCCTTCTGTATCAGCCTTTAAGGCACTGGTTAATGACACTCTCCTTAAAGACCGCTATGTATACATGAAAAACAATGCTATTTCCAAATATGAGAAAATATGGTCCCCTTGGATTACTTCTGTATACTCCTCCCCTGCTCTTGTGTTATGAGAGTACTGCGCCCTGGGGGCGGAGGGGGTCCTAGGTTCATAAAAGGCCAGGTTGTGATATTACTCATTACTCATTACTTCATATACCTCACTAATTGTACTGTAATACTGCTCCTTGATGTTTTTTTCTTTCTCTCTCTTCCTTTTTTTTGTTTATTTTTTATGCTCTAGAAATTTTGGTAGGCTATGTTCCGGCCTACTAGTTGGAGCTGTAATTGGTAAATAATTGGGGAGACAATTAAAATGTTTAATATGAGAGTTACGACCTGTTTACAGACATTAGAATGTTTTTTTTTCTGTTTTTTTTATTGCACCGTGAGTGTAGTAATAGAATGGGAGAAATTGTACATGTGACGTAATATACCTTACTTTTTCGAGATCACGTATGCTATAACCTGTTGCATTGCCTGTACTGAATTATTCGATTTCCCATGTCTAACGATATGTCTGTATTTGTGATCCTTTTTTGAATAAACAAACTCTATTTAAAAAAAAAATACAGTCCACACCAACTCTCCTACATCCAGTCCACCAAATCATCTCTTCTAAATACAGCCCATAACATCATCTCTCATAAGACTAGCCCATCGCACCAGGGCCCTCATTCTGAGTTGTTCGCTCGCTAGCTGCTTTTAGCAGCATTGCACACGTTAAGCCGCCGCCCTCTGGGAGTGTATCTTAGCATAGCAGAATTACGAACAAAAGATTAGCAGAATTGCGAATAGAAATTTCTTAGCAGTTTCTGAGTAGCTCTAGACTTACTCCTACACTGCGATCAGTTCAGTCAGTTTCGTTCCTGGTTTAACGTCACAAACACACCCAGCGTTCGCCCAGACACTCCCCCGTTTCTTCAGACACTCCCGCGTTTTTCCCAGAAACGCCTGCGTTTTTCCGCACACTCCCATAAAACGGCCAGTTTCCGCCCAGAAACACCCACTTCCTGTCAATCACACTCTGATCACCAGAACGATGAAAAAACTTTGTTACGCCGTGAGTAAAATACCAAACTTTTGTGCTGATTTACTTGGCGCAGGCGCACTGCAAACGTTGCGCATGCGCAGTTTGTGACTAATCAGTCCGTAGCGAAAAAAAATAACGAGCGAACAACTCGGAATCACCCCCCATGTCCTAAATGCAGCCCACCACATCATCTCACATAAGACTAGCCCACCACACCATCTCCTAAATCTAGTCCACCACATTTCTCCAAAAGCAGCCAAACACCATGTGTTCCAAACCCAATCCTACACACCAATCCTTTATATCTTGTCTACACCATCCCTCCTAAATTCACTCTACTATACCACCTCTCCTACATCCAGCCCACCAATTAATCTCTTCTAAACCTAGTTTGCCCCACCTCCATTAATCGCAGTCCACTCCAACATCACTAATATGTCAAGTCTATCACAACATCTTCTCTAAATTCAGTCCACCACAACTATACTACATCTAATGCACTAAACCATTTCCTAAATCCAGTCCACCACACCATGGGAAAAAAATTACAACTAACCTAAACTAATTGGCACTTTAAATTTAATGACTATCTTGCCGGAATAGCAAATCTATTACATTTGACCCCATCTCTCATAGATCCAATTTACTACAAGTTCTCTCCTAAATATAGTCAACCATACCTCCTCCACTTATTCTAGCCCAGCACTGCAGTCCACCATATCTGTCCTAAATCAAGTCCACTACGCCATCTTCCCTGAATCCAGTCAACTGCAAAATCTCTACTACACTCAGATTAACCAAACCATCTTTCCCACATCCAGTCTATAACATCATACCTCCTATATCCAGTCTACAATACCATATCTCCTACATCTGTTCCACCACACCATCTCCTCGACATGTTGTCCACCACACCATCTCTCCTACATTCGCTCCACCACACCACCTCCCCTACATTTGGTCCACCACACCATCTTTTCTACATCCAGTCCACCACACCATCTCTACTACATCCGGTCCGCCACACCACCTCCCTTATATTTGGTCCACAACACCATTTCTTCTACATCCAGTCCACCACACAATCTCTCGGACATCTAGTGTACCACACCATATCTCCTACATCTGTTCCAGCACACCACTTTTCCTACATGTGATCCAGCACACCATGGGGTAAATTTACTAAGATGGGAGTTCTATTTAAGATGGGATGTTGCCAATAGCAACCAATCAGATTCTACTTCTCATTTATCTAGCACCTTCCAGAAGATAATACCTGGAATCTGATTGGTTGCTATGGGCAACATCCCATCTTAAATAGAACTCCCATCTTAGTAAATTTACCCCCATCTCTTCTACATCTGCTCCACCACACCACCTCCCCTACATCTGGTCCACAACACCATATCTTCTACATCCAGTCCACCGCACCATGTCTACTACATCCGGTCCACCACACCACCTCCCCTACACCTGGTCCACCACACCTTCACTAAATCCAGGTTACTTCCTGTTATTTAAAATATATCAATGCATCACTGTTAAATCATGTCCTCCAAACAATCTCTTTTAGATCCATAGCCGTTGAAAACACTCTCATTTATTTGGCAAGGTAATCTGACCACCCCACCTCCCCAATACTTGTATCACAACTGGATTACAGCATGTTTTCTTGTCCCCATTCTGCTTTTTCTCCCTGATGTATGGAAAGCATGGTTGCACAATGGTTAGAATTGCTGCGTCACAGCACTGGAGTCACTAGTTTAATTCCAACTAGATGCCCCATTTCTGTGACATTTGTGCGCCTCCTCTTGAAATAGAGGCAGTTTAATTGTCTTACTATGGCCCTCATTCCGAGTCGTTCGCTCGGTATTTTTCATCGCATCGCAGTGAAAATCCGCTTCGTACGCATGCGCAATGTTCGCACTGCGACTGCGCCAAGTAACTTTACTATGAAGAAAGTAATTTTACTCACGGCTTTTTCTTCGCTCCGGCGATCGTAATGTGATTGACAGGAAATGGGTGTTACTGGGCGGAAACACGGCGTTTCAGGGGCGTGTGGCTGAAAACGCTACCGTTTCCGGAAAAAACGCAGGAGTGGCCGGGGAAACGGTGGGAGTGCCTGGGCGAACGCTGGGTGTGTTTGTGACGTCAACCAGGAACGACAAGCACTGAAATGATCGCAGATGCCGAGTAAGTCTGAAGCAACTCAGAAACTGCTACGAGGTGTGTAATCGCAATATTGCGAATACATCGGTCGCAATTTTAAGAAGCTAAGATTCACTCCCAGTAGGCGGCGGCTTAGCGTGTGTAACTCTGCTAAATTCGCCTTGCGACCGATCAACTCGGAATGAGGGCCAATATTTATATATGTGCATGTGGTAGGTAATTTAGACTGCAAGCTCTATTGGGCCAGGGCTGCTGTGAAGGATCCAGTATTCTTTTTAAAGCCCTTCATGATACGTGGGCGCTATATAAATACTGGTTAATAAATAGCTCATCTATTTCTCATGTGTCTATCTCTGAAGAGCACCCGTGATATATAACTCCAGCCCCATTGTCTCTTATCTCTGTCACAAGAGCCACAGCCTGTGTCGCTCAGCAAGACAGAATAATGCAAAATAATATACTCGGTGTCAAGTGTACATGCAGCCATGTTATTCTGCTCAACTCCGTTATATAAGTGCTATTTTTTAGGAGCACATTTAGCATATGCCAGAGGCGCTGTGCCTACCCCCATAGCATAGGCAGGAATACTGCTGCGCTCATCAAGCTTCTGGCCCGGTGGCGAGCGAACTCCATCGGGTGGACCCACCACCCGAGTGGGAATACAGGTGAGCGGTCAGAACTCCGAACGTCGGCTTTTTACCGGCTGTCGGAATTTCAGCGTCGGGATCCTGAACACCGGAATCCCGACAGCCAGTAAGTTACCTACATCCCCCTTTCCCACCTGCAGTCACATCCCCCATGGGTTTCTATGGGGGATGCCATACTGTGAGATTTACCAATCTCAGGAATGCAAAGCATTCCCGAGCTTGGTCCCCGCAGCTACTGCCATCTGAGGATGGCGGTAGTCCGCTGTAGCCGATGGGCTACACATGGTGGATGTAGTGCCAGAAGGTTTCCCTCGGAACCCTCTGCCGGAAACTGCCTGCTGTGCATGTGAAGTCAGCAGGACCGCGCATACGCATATGTAGAAGCCCTGACAGCACATCAGGGACGGACTCCTGTCGCAGCCCGTGTCACTGCGGGGGCATGTTGATACATTTAAATGAAGTAATCGCATATTGCAATGCAGTCCAGGGAGCACTGCAATATAACTGCCCCGATAGCACTGACAATGAATGATAAATAGCCCCTATAGCTTGTTACATGCTAATTATGCTTCCTTCATGGACTAGCGACAATCATTCTAAAATAAAACATGTAGAAACCCTCTCCAGAAATCCGGTGTGTGCCCCTGCATAGCAATACATTTATTTCTGAACAGCATAAATGATAAAATTCCACAGGGCTGCAAGTATATATACTGAATACACACATAGGCAATGGCAAGTTTCCCATAAGGCCCGTGAGGCAGGTGCCTAGGGACGGCACTTGTATGGGGGGGCAGCACTTGGACGCTTGTGTTGCTACTGTCAGCCCAAAAAGTACCAGTAACTGCAAGATATCTACACTGTACTGTACATATGCCATGGGCAGTACAGATGGTGTAGTGGTCAGCATTACTGCCTCACAGCACCGAGGTCATGGGTTTGATTCCCACCATGGCTCTACCTGTGTGGAGTTTGTATATTCTCCCCGTGCTTGCATGGGTTTCCTCCGGGTACTCTGGTTGGGTGGTATTCATGTGACCGGCGGTTTGATGACCGACAGTCACATGACCTCCTCCACCATCCCGCCGGCTCAGTATCCCGATGGTCGGCATGTCGACCAACAGGGACTATTTCCACTCGTGGGTGTCCACGACACCCATAGAGTGGGAATAGAACCCGTGGCGACCGCAGGTCGCCACCGAGCCCGCAGCGTGGCGAGCGCAGCAAGCCCGCAAGGGGCTTGCTGCACTCACCCCTCCCCGCCGGGATCCCGGCGTCGGTATGCTGCCGGGATCCCGGCGTCGGTAAGCTGACCGGCGGTCAGGAGACCGGCGGTCAGCCATACTACACCCCTCTGGTTTCCTCCCACAATCCAAAAATATACTGGAAGGTTAATTGGATCCCAACAAAAATTAACCCTAGCGTGAATGTGTGTGTGTGTGTGTGTGTGTGTGTGTGTGTGTGTGTGTGTGTGTGTGTGTGTGTGTGTGTGTGTGTGTGTACGTGTGTGTACATGTGGTAGGGAATAGATTGTAAGCTCCACTGGGTCAGGGACTGATGTGAATGGACAAATATTCTCTGTAAAGCGCTGCGGAATATGTGTGCGCTATATAAATAACTGGTAATAATAATAATAATACGCCATCTTGAATGCAGTATAAATGGGTAGGAGATACACATACTGCCCCTGTAAGCTGTCCTACTTAGTAAATATGTACACATAATTAAAATAAAAAAAACTGTCTTGTGGAACCTGGGAAGAACTTGCCCTAAGTAGAACAGAGTGGCAAAATGCTGTAAAAAATGCACCTGGCAACTTTGCACGTTTGCGCTTTGAAGATCTTGACGCCAAACGCCAAATCCGCTGGAAGCCCTCCTATAACTACACAGTGCAACCTGCAATTGAATTTTCAAGACCAAGTGTTGTTTCGCTCGTCCCATAAGAGGGCACGCTAGAAGATGATATCAGGGAGTCGCCGTCGACAGACACGTCGCAAAAGACATCTTTATCAATGAATATTAACTAGTATATTGGTTCCGGGGAAAGCCGGGGTCTCCTCTCTTCCCCCATTTACCCTGTCCGCAGCTCCCTCTTACCCCCGCCCTCCCCACACACTCCTGATGCTGTGCACGTCACTCTCATGGCATGCCAGTCTGGATTATTATCAGGTTATAAAGAGATCTGAGTGTGGCTGGTTTTTAAAGGGTATCAGAGTTATATAAGGTATGTGTTTTAATATACACTACACCAGGGGTGCTTAACATGAGGCTCTCCAGCTGTTGTGGAACTACACATCCCAGCATGCCCTGTCACAATTTTAGCATCCCCTAATAGCAAAACTGTGGCAGGGCATGCTGGGATGTGTAGTTTCACAACAGCTGGAGAGCCAGATGTTGAGCACCCCTGCCCTGCACTACACTTGTAGTAGGACCGACCTGATAACAATATAAGGGGTTAGATGACTTTGCACAATTTAATGGGTAAAATGTCCATTAGCTTCTGCATAACACCCCAAAAGTTACCCTACACTTCTCCCATACTTTTCATTACCTCCCACCCCCCTCCACACTGCCTGCAATAATATGCTGCTGCTGGTCTGACATACAGAGATTTCATCACCATGGTAACCACACGCTCCCCTGGACCTTTGATTCCCCGTTCTGTCCCGCCCACTGGCTCTCTTGTGATTGGCTGCGCGACATTGGACGGGCACGTAGGCGAGCTAATGGTCATGTGAAACGTCAGCGGCGTGCGCCTGGGCGACTGCCTGCGTTCCAAGAGTGGCGGAAGTGGTCTGCGTTCCATGTGTGGCGGAAGCAGCATGCGGTGAAGGTAAATATACTTGGAGAGTAATGCTCTGCTGTATGTGGGATAACATGGGGAGGAGGACTGGTGGGATGCGTTTGTGTACATATGGCTCAGTTATGTGTGGCTTCTACTTGTCATTTAATAGCATTGTGCAGCACAACAGTCCAGAATTAGGGAGCTAGCTGGTGTAGGAATAGAACTGCAAGTCCCAGAGCGCAATGCCATCAGCTGGCGGGCAGAGCATTCTTGTACTTGTAGTTCCACAGGTGACTAGACCTGAACCAGTGCATAAAATTGCAGCAGTGTTTCTTCTTTTGACTTTAAATGGGCCTAATTCAGCACAAATACAACTCATTACACTAACATGCGGGGGGCTCACAGCACAGGCCAAGGCAGCCCCGCATGCCGCGCCCACCCCCTTCCTGCTAACATGCGAACAGTGAAGCGCTTGCATGATAAGGGTAGCCCCCTGCCTGCGCAACCTAGCTGCGTAGACACATGGAGGGCCGCCATGTTTTGGGTCGCAGTGGCTACGTGTAACGTCACACAGCTGCCGCGGCCCCCACCACAGTCCGGACACGTCTGCGTTGGCTGGACCGTGCCCCCCAGACGGTGTCATCATCCACAGAGTGCGGCGTCGACGCCCCCTCTCCCCCCCCCCCCCCCTCCCTTCCGACAGGACTTAGACAGCGTTTTGAAGCAAACACAGTTTAAGGCCTTGCACATGTGCGCACTGGTGTACCTGCATCCACACGTGCTGAAATTGCTTCATTACGATTTCAGCACAATAGCGACTGATGCTGAATCGGCCCCTATGTTATATATTATCCTGTATAGAGCACCAGTGCATTAGGAAATGTGCTTCTGATCACTTGTAGCCATTTGCAGTTTATCATGTTGATAGGACATAAGGGTGGGCAATAACTGACCCTCCATATGCTGTAGAACTTCACATCCCAGTTTGCCTTGTCACAGGATTGCTGTTTGGCCATGCTAAAACATGCAGGGCATGCTGTGATTTGTAGTTCAACAGCAGCTGAGGGGCCGTTTATTGCCCACCTGCCCCCGTCGAGCTTTAGCAAATGCATTTTGGACATCTACTGAATTACTAAATAAATGTAAAGAACAATGACTCACTTGTAATACAAGATGAGTCACTTGAGTCCTGCGGGTCTTCATTCTTCATCACGTGCGCACACGGGCTTATACGGGAGGTACAGCGGTGACACAGACTTGGGCAGGTTCTGAGTTGGGTGGATCTCTTCGCATGGATGCAAATATTGAGTTTCAGCATACAGAGCATGCGTCTGCTACATCTGCAGCCCTGACCCTGTCTCAATGTCAATACAGAACTTCATTCTGCAAAGCCATCTAACCCATCATATGTCGGTCCATCTGTAAGTGTAGTGTATATCAGAACACCCTATACTTGCCTACCCTCCCGGAAGCTGCGGGAGTCTCCCGTTTTTTGGGGGTAGCACCCCGCACCCCCGGAAGAGTAGGCAGGTCTCCCGCATCCTGCTCGCACGCTAGTGATGCGGGCAAGATAAAGAGATACATTCCCATATTCGCGAGTCCGTGGTGTGGGGAAGGGGTTAAAATGACACAGATCGCATGATGTCACAGCCCGGCCCCGCCCCCCAAAGTCTCCTGCAGCGTCTCCTCTCCAGGCTTCTCCCAGATAGGAGATATTTAAAGTAGGCAAGTATGAAACTCCCTCCTTAGAACATTAACACTTTATATACGCTACTACTAATGATGATTGTAGCTGTGGGCAGAAAAACAGTGGTTGGAGCTGCTGCCCGCTTGAAGCCTTACGGATCCTAGCTTTTGCATACAGTAGTAAATCTGCCTTCTGCAAATACAGCCACTTTATATCCGACTCAGAATCAGCCCCTACTAGATGATATAGCGTCTTTTCTGTTGAACGGATGATATATACTGTATATTTTGTGAATCGGCTGCTGTGTACATCATATATTGCACAGGCCCTACAGCACAGCTGAAGCCTGATATATCTGCAGATACGCAGTGCTGTGCAAAAGTTTTAGGCAGGTGTGGATAAAATGCTGCAAAGTAAGAATGCTTTCAAAAATAGAAGTGTTAATAGTTTATTGTTATCAATTAACAAAATACACAGTGAATGAACAGAAGAGAAATCTAAATCAAACCATTATTTGGTGTGATCACCCTTTTCCTTCAAAATCATCACTTCTTCTAGGTACACTCGCACACAGTTTTTGAAGGAACTCGGCAGGGAGGTTGTTCCAAACATCTTGGAGAACTGACCACAGATCTGCTGTGGATGTACTGTAGGCTTACTCAAATCCTTCTGTCTCTTCATGTTATCTGCATATCTAACTGTGTGTTTGGGTGGCCCCCCGACCTCCTGTACACTGGCTGCAGCGACCGCTGGTGACTGACATCACAACTGGGCGCCCGCGGATAGGCGGCATAGTGAGCGGATACGGCGGTCTGCAGACAGGTCAGGTAAGTGCCAATATTCCAAGAGACAAGGAAACTGTGGGGGAGATTTATCAAGCCTTCTATAGAGTGAAGTTGCCCATAGCAACCAAATAGCTTCTAGCTATCATTTGTCAAGTATATTCTATAAAATCATAGGGTGGGTTGCTACAAGTATATAATACATCCACTGACATACAAAATCCATAACAAAGCTGCCTTACATGCCAGGGATCTGCAGCTCACGTTCTTGCTGGGTTCTCCTACCGTCTAAGCTTTCAGGTGTCCTAAAAACTCCCCTCTTTAGACAAGCTTACCAAATTCCCGTGCCACCCCCTTGCCACCCTCATCTAGTCTGCACACTTATCGCCCTCTTTTTCTAGTGACTACCCCCGCCGCCCCCCTCCCCCATTCCAGAATAACATTACTGTGGGGCTGATCCATAGGTGGATGCTAAGTGCTCCGCCATATGCAACAGCTGCAGGAAGCCTCTCGAGTTCAAACACACCCACTGCCGACTTCTGTGACCCCTGCTGCGTCAGAGGACGCACGTGGGATAAACTGTGTGACCATCGGCCGTCTGAGGTTACTCAGGATAGTGAGTGTAAACACACTGCAGAGGCCAGTAAGTACACATCGGAAGATACAACCCGGCCTCGGAACGCCTACAAAGCACAACTGACACGCCCCCATTTTGTCATATACTCACCATTGCCGCCTTCGTCCTGCCCCTAAACGGATGATTGACATTCTGCGGCATCCAGGCACTGTGAGCAATGTCGCAGAGCAAGATCTGGACATGGCGGGTCATTCCGAGTTGATCGCTCGCTACGGATTTTCGCAGCGATTGTGGCAGAACGGGGCTAATCTGCGCATGCCCCGCAATGCGCAGGCGCGTTGTACAAGTACAAAGAGCTTTGTGGTTTTGCACAGGTTCTAGCGACGCTTCCAGTCGCACTGCCGGACGGACAGGAAGTGGGAGTTTCTGGGTGTCAACTGACCATTTTCTGGGAGTGTTTGGAAAAACGCAGGCGTGGCCGGGTGTTTGCTGGGCGGGTGTCTGACGTCAATACCGGGACCTCATCGCACAGGATAAGTAACTACAGGGCTGGTCTAGTTTTGCACAAAATGTGTTTGCTGCCGCTCGGCTGCACAGGCGTTCGCACTCCTGCAAAGCGAAAATACACTCCCCCGTGGGCGGCGACTATGCGTTTGCACGGCTGCTAAAAGCAGCTAGCGAGTGATCAACTCGGAATGAGGGCCATGATCAGATCTGAAACCATCGGTGATGTGCGTTAACATCGAGTTAACGTACATCTCTGAATCAGGCTACATATCATATATCACTCAACACTGTTACTTGTGCCTCTGAGAGAATCCCTAGCTTATCTGCTGACATAGGCCACGTAGCAATGAAGTAGAGTGTGGTACGTCTAGTGATGACCTGTAACCATTGTGTCTCTTTTACATGCAGGTCGGATTTATTTGGTTCTAGCCAAATACCGCTCCCAAGATGGCAGGAAGAGGCAGAGGTCTTGGGCGGGGTCAGATGACATTTAACATTCAGGCTGTGGGCATAGGACGGGGTGAAACCTTACCTCCACCCACCCTTCAGCCTCCCCCTTTGTTCCCCGTAAGTATGACTGATTTTGGCGTTGCCTTTTTTTTGGGGGGGGGTATGGGGGGGGGGATTGTCTGAATTTGGTTGCCTTTCTCCATCCCCTTTCCGTTCCTGTTGTTTGCTATTAGATGTTGATAACAGGACATATCCTTTGCCTTATACTACTCCCTGAATGTGGCCAGAATGCAGCGTGTTTCCTAACGTTGGGCCTGGCTCAGATGTGGTTGGATTGTGCATCACGCAGCAGCTATACACAGCAGCTATACACAGCAGGAGGCGTCTGGTATAAGTACATTCCTCCTGCATGCGTGTGTGATCCAGTGCTGCCTTCTAGGACTCCGCATCGGATTACCTGTGACGCCACCGGCCATCTGAGTGACACATGAGGTCAGGGACGGACTGGGGCCTCCTTCCGGCCCTGGCATCTGTGTGCGTAAACGGGGGGGCGTGCTCCGAGAAAGGGGCGCGCGGACACTGCAAATGGGTTCATGCCGCGAGTCCACGTCCCCATATTGCGTGCCGTAGTGCCCTGTTGCTTCAATATGAGGGCGTGCCGCTAGTCCACGCCCCCATATTGCTTAGCAATGGGGCACTGCGGCGGCAGCGGGGGACAAAACAGAGAGCCGGGAGCTGCATTTGCCAGAAGTGCCAGGTGGGCAGTACGGCCCTGCAATGGGGTCATGCAAGCCGGCCGCCGTAGCTTCTACCAAGAGGCCAGGAAATCCCCGTTGGAAGGAAGGGAAACTGACCACGGCACTCCCCCAAAACGGAGATGACACTATTTTTTTAAACTTTTTTTCTCTAACGTCCTAAGTGGATGCTGGGGACTCCGTCAGGACCATGGGGTTTAGCGGCTCCGCAGGAGACAGGGCACAATAATAAAAGCTTTAGGATCAGGTGGTGTGCACTGGCTCCTCCCCCTATGACCCTCCTCCAAGCCTCAGTTAGATTCTTGTGCCCGGCCGAGAAGGGTGCAATCTAGGTGGCTCTCCTGAGCTGCTTAGAATAAAAGTTTAAGTTAGGTTTTTTATTTTCAGTGAGTCCTGCTGGCAACAGGCTCACTGCTACGAGGGACTTAGGGGAGAGAAGTAAACTCACCTGCGTGCAGGATGGATTTGCTTCTTAGGCTACTGGACACCATTAGCTCCAGAGGGAGTCGGAACACAGGTCTCACCCTGGGGTTCGTCCCGGAGCCGTGCCGCCGACCCCCCTTGCAGATGCCGAAGTTGAAGAGGTCCAGAGGTCCAGAAACAGGCGGCAGAAGACTTTCAGTCTTCATAAGGTAGCGCACAGCACTGCAGCTGTGCGCCATTGTTGTCAGCACACTTCATACCAGCGGTCACTGAGGGTGCAGGGCGCTGGGGGGGGCGCCCTGGGCAGCAATATATTATACCTTTTTTATGGCTAAAATACATCACATATAGCCCTTGAGGCTATATGGATGTATTTAACCCCTGCCAGATCTCACAAACTCCGGGAGAAGAGCCCGCCGTTTTAGGGGGCGGGGCCTATTCTCCTCAGCACACGGCGCCATTTTCCTGCTCAGCTCTGCTGTGAGGAAGGCTCCCAGGCTCTCCCCTGCACTGCACTACAGAAACAGGGTTAAAACAGAGAGGGGGGGCACTTATTTGGCGATATGATTACATATGTGAAAATGCTATAAGGGAAAACACTTGTATAAGGGGTTGTCCCTGTATAATTATAGCGTTTTTGGTGTGTGCTGGCAAACTCTCCCTCTGTCTCCCCAAAGGGCTAGTGGGGTCCTGTCCTCTATCAGAGCATTCCCTGTGTGTGTGCTGTGTGTCGGTACGTGTGTGTCGACATGTAGGAGGACGATGTTGGTGAGGAGGCGGAGCAAATTGCCTGTATTGGTGATGTCACTCTCTAGAGAGTCGACACCGGAATGGATGGCTTATTTAGGAATTACGTGATAATGTCAACACGATGCAAGGTCGGTTGACGACATGAGACGGCCGGCAAACAAATTAGTACCTGTCCAGGCGTCTCAGACACCGTCAGGGGCTTGTAAAAACGCCCATTTACCTCAGTTGGTCGACACAGACACGGACACTGACTTCAGTGTCGACGGTGAAGAAACGAACGTATTTTCCTTTAGGGCCACACGTTACATGTTAAGGGCAATGAAGGAGGTGTTACATATTTCTGATACTACAAGTACCACAAATAAGGGTATTATGTAGGGTGGGAATAATCTACTTGTAGTTTTTCCTGAATCAGATAAATTAAAGTGTGTGATGATACGTGGGTTTCCTCCGATAGAAAATTATTGGAGGTATACCCTTTCCCGCCAGAAGTGAGGGCGAGTTGGGAAACACACCTTAGGGTGGATAAGGCGCTCACACGCTTATAAAAACAAGTGGCGTTACCGTCTCCAGATACGGCCGCCCTCAAGGAGCCAGCTGATAGGAAGCTGAAAAATATCCTAAAAAGTATATACACACATACTGGTGTTATACTACGACCAGCAATCGCCTCAGCCTGGATGTGCAGCGCTGGGGGGGCTTGGTCGGATTTCCTGACTGAAAATATTGATACCCTTGACAGGAACAATATTTTATTGACTATAGAGCATTTTAAGGATGCATTTCTATATATGCGAGATGCGCAGAGGGATATTTGCATTCTGGCATCAAGAGTAGATGTGAT
Organism: Pseudophryne corroboree; assembly: GCF_028390025.1. Taxonomy (NCBI): domain Eukaryota; kingdom Metazoa; phylum Chordata; class Amphibia; order Anura; family Myobatrachidae; genus Pseudophryne; species Pseudophryne corroboree. The sequence continues at coordinate 19,125,542 of NC_086455.1, forward strand.
GTCCATATCTGCCAGACGATGTTTATAGACACGACAGTGGTCAGGTGATGCAGATTCCAGACGGCACATGGATATTGCCGTATAAAGGGGCGGTCCATCGGACCTGGTGGCCATGGCAACAGCTGGAAAATCCACTTTTGTTACCCCAAGTCACATCTCAGCAGAAAAGGACACAGTCTTTTCAGTCTCAGTCCTTTCGTACCCATAAAGGCAGGCGGGCAAAAGGCCAGTCATATCTGCCCAGGGTTAGAGGAAAGGGAAGAAGACTGCAGCAGGCAGCCCATTCCCAGGAACAGAAGTCCTCCACAGCTTCTGCCAAGTCCGCAGCATGACGCTGGGGCCATACAAGCGACTCAGGTGCGGTGGGGGGTCATCTCAAGAGTTTCAGCACGCAGTGGGCTCACTCGCAAGTGGACTCCTGGATCCTACACGTAGTATCCCAGGTGTACATTGGAAATTCGAGACGTCTTCCCCTCACAAGTTCCTGAAGTCTGCTTTACCAACGTCTCCCTCCGACAGGGAGGCAGTATTGGGGAAAAATTCACAGGCTGTATTCCCAGCAGGTGATAATCAAAGTACCCCTCCTACAACAAGGGAAGGGATATTATTCCACACTATATTGTGGTACTGAAGCCAAACGGCTCGGTGAGATCTAAAAGATTTGAACAATTACATACAAGGGTTCAAATCAAGATGGAGTCACTCAGAGCAGTGATAGCGAACCAGGACGATATGGTGTCACTGGATATCAGGGACGCTTACCTACATGTCCAAATTTTGCCCTTCTCACCAAGGGTATCTCAGGTTCGTGGTACAGAACTGTCACTATCAGTTCAGACGCTGCCGTTTGGATTGTCCACGGCACCCCGGGTCTTTACCATGGTAATGGCCGAAATGATGATTCTTCCTAAAAGAAATATGGACGCTTTCCTGATAAGGGCAAGGTCCAGAGAACAGTTGGCGGTCGGAGTAGCACTATCTCAAGTAGTTCTACGACAGCACGAGTGGTTTCTAAATATTCCAAAATCGCAGCTTTTCCGACGACACGTCTAATGTTCCTAGGAATGATTCTGGACACAGTCCAGAAAAGGATGTTTTCTCCCGGAGAAGAAGGCCAGGGAGTTATCCGAGCTAGTCAGGAACCTCCTAAAACCAGGAAAAGTATCAGTGCATCATTGCACAAGGGTCCTGTGAAAAATGGTGGTTTCTTACAAAGCGATCCCATTCGGTAGATTTCACGCAAGAACCTTTCAGTGGAATCTGCTGGGAAAATGGTCCGGATCGCATCTTCAGATGCATCAGCGGATAACCCTGTCTCCAAGGACAAGGGTGTTTTCTTCTGCGGTGGCTGCAGAGTGCTCATCTATGAAAGGGCCGCAGATTCGACATTCAGGACTGGGTCCTGGTGACCACGGATGCCAGCCTGAGTGGCTGGGGAGCAGTCACACAAGGAAAAAATTTCCAGGGAGTGTGATCAAGTCTGGAGACTTCTCTCCACATAAATATACTGGAGCTAAGGGCAATTTACAAGGCTCTAAGCTTAGCAAGACCTCTGCTTCAAGGTCAGCCGGTATTGATCCAGTGGGACAACATCACGGCAGTCGCCCACGTAAACAGACAGGGCGGCACATGAAGCAGGAGGGAAATGGCAGAAACTGCAAGGATTCTTCGCTGGGCGAAAAATCATGTGATAACACTCTCAGCAGTGTTAATTCCGGGAGTGGAAAACTGGGAAGCAGACTTCCTCAGCAGGCATAACCTCCTCCCGGGAAAGTGCGGACTTCAGCGGGAAGTCTTCCACATGATTGTAAACCGTTGGGAAAAACCAAAGGTGGACATGATGGCGTCCCGCCTGAACAAAAAACTAGACAGATATTGCGCCAGGTCAAGGGAGCCTCAGGCAATAGCGGTGGACACTCTGGTAACACTGTGGGTGTACCAGTCAGGGTATGTGTTCCCTCCTATGCATCTCATACCAAAAGTACTGAGAATCATAAGAAGGAGATGAGTAAGAACGATACTCGTGGTTCCGGATGGGTCAAGAAGGACTTGGTACCCGGAACTTCAAGAGATGCTCACGGAAGAACCGTGGCCTCTACCTTTAAGAGAGGACCTGCTCCAGCAGGGGCCTTGTCTGTTCCAAGACTTACCGCGGCTGCGTTTGACGGCATGGCAGTTGAACGCCGGATCCTGAAAGGGCATTCCAGATGAAGTCATCCCTACCCTGGTCGAAGCCAGGAAGGATGTAATCGCAAAACATTTTCACCGCATTGGGCGAAAATATGTTGCGTGGTGTGAGGCCAAGAAGGTCCCTACAGAGGAATTCCAACTGGGTCGTTTCCTACATTTCCTGAAAACAGGACTGTCTATGGGCCTAAAATTAGGGTCCATTAAGGTTCAAATTTCGACCCTGTCGAATTTCTTCCAGAAAGAACTGGCTTCAGTGCCTGAAGTTCAGACGTTTGTAAAAGGGGTACTGCATATACAGCCTCCTTTTGTGCCCCCAGTGGCACCTTGGGATCTCAATGTTGTTTTGAGTTTCCTAAAGTCACATTGGTTTGATCCACTCACCACTGTGAAATTAAAATATTTCACATGGAAGGTGAAGATTCTATTAGCCCTGGCTTCAGCCAGGTGTGTGTCAGAATGGGCGGCTTTATCATAAAAAAGCCCTTACTTAATTTTTCATTCTGACAGGGCAGAATTGAGGACTCGTCCTCAATTTCTCCTTAAGGTGTTTTCTGTTTTTCACATGAACCAACCTATTGTGGTACCTGCGGCTACTAGGGACTTGGAGGACTCCAAGTTACTTGACGTTGTCAGAGCCCTGAAAATATATGTTTCCAGGACGACTGGAGTCAGAAAATCTGACTTGCTGTTTAGCCTGTATGCACCCAACAAGATGGGTGTTCCTGCTTCTAAGCAGACGATTGCTCGCTGGATTTGTAGTACAATTCAGCTTGCACATTCTGTGGCAGGCTTGCCACAGCCAAAATCAGTAAAAGCCCATTCCACAAGGAAGTGGGCTCATCTTGGGCGGCTGCCCGAGGGGTCTCGGCTTTACAACTTTGCCGAGCTGCTACTTGGTCAGGGGCACACCCTGACTGAGGAGGACCTGGAGTTCTCTCATTCGGTGCTGCAGAGTCATCCGCACTCTCCCGCCCGTTTGGGAGCTTTGGTATAATCCCCATGGTCCTGACGGAGTCCCCAGCATCCACTTAGGACGTTAGAGAAAATAAGAATTTACTTACCGATAATTCTATTTCTCGTAGTCCGTAGTGGATGCTGGGCGCCCATCCCAAGTGCGGATTGTCTGCAATACTTGTACATAGTTATTGTTACAAAAATCGGGTTATTCTTGTTGTGAGCCATCTTTTCAGAGGCTCCTTCGTTGTTATCATACTGTTAACTGGGTTCAGATCACAGGTTGTACGGTGTGATTGGTGTGGCTGGTATGAGTCTTACCCGGGATTCAATATCCTTCCTTATTATGCTCGCTCGTCCGGGCACAGTATCCTAACTGAGGCTTGGAGGAGGGTCATAGGGGGAGGAGCCAGTGCACACCACCTGATCCTAAAGCTTTTATTATTGTGCCCTGTCTCCTGCGGAGCCGCTAAACCCCATGGTCCTGACGGAGTCCCCAGCATCCACTACGGACTACGAGAAATAGAATTATCGGTAAGTAAATTCTTATTTTTAGGCTTTAAAATAATCTGTTCCTGCAATGTTGTACGATTGAAGTGCAGCTAAATAAAATGAAGAGTATTAAATCGAGGGATGTTCTCACCTGAATCCTGTCTCAGTAACTTGTATATGTAGACTCATATTATAAATTCAGATATATTTTATTTAATGCTGAAGTCGAAAAACGTAACATTTAATTATGTGGCCCCAGTAATCACCTGTGATAAAACTATCCCTTTACCGTCAAAAGTTGTCCTTAATTTCAGACTTTTAGGGGTATATTCAATAAGGGTCGAAAGCTGCCGTCTGTCGAAAAGGCGTCAGTTTTCAACTTTTTAAGGTTGAATCCTGATTCGACCTATTCAATCCCAGCAGTTTTTATTTGACAAGTCGTGGAATTCGATTTGTCGAATAGTACGTGAATCGGCGGTATAGCTGCCGATTCACGTACTTTTGAGTGAAACGGGGCCAAATTCGACAGGACCTTAATTGAATATACCCCTTAATCTACATAGAAAATACAATAAATTATTAGATTATTTCTTTTGTCCCTGATTTTCTAATTAGGCCATAACTGCTTTGAAACCAAGTAGTTCCTATAATAGGAGAATTCATTAATTCCAGGAATGTTTTCTACTTTCATACTGCATTGGTTCTCAAACTCAGTCCTAAGGACCCCAAACAGTTCATGTTTTCCAGGTCTCCTCACATAATCACACGTGAAATAATCAGCTCCACCTGTGGATCTTTGTGTCAGTGAGTAATGAGTGCACCTGTGCCCCTGCTGGGTGACCTTGGAAATGTGTCACTGAGTAATGAGTACACCTGTGCACCTGCTGGGTGACCCGGGAAACGTGTCAGTGAGTAATGAGTGCACCTGTGCACCTGCTGGGTGACCTTGGAAATGTGTCACTGAGTAATGAGTACACCTGTGCACCTGCTGGGTGACCTGGGAAACGTGTCAGTGAGTAATGAGTACACCTGTGCACCTGCTGGGTGACTTGGGAAATGTGTCAGTGACTAATGAGTACACCTGTGCTCCTGCTGGGTGACCTGGGAAATGTGTCAGTGAGTAATGAGTACACCTGTGCACCTGTTGGGTGACCTGGGAAATGTGTCAGTGAGTAATGAGTACACCTGTGCTGCTGCTGGGTGACCTGAGAAAGGTGTCAGTGAGTAATGAGTACACCTGTGCCCCTGCTGGGTGACCTGAGAAAGGTGTCAGTGAGTAATGAGTACACCTGTGCTGCTGCTGGGTGACCTGGGAAATGTGTCAGTGAGGAATGAGTACACCTGTGCACCTGCTGGGTGACCTGAGAAAGGTGTCAGTGAGTAATGAGTACACCTGTGCACCTGCTGAGTGACCTGGGAAATGTGTCAGTGAGTACTGAATACACCTGTGCACCTGCTGTGTGACCTTGGAAATGTGTCACTGAGTAATGAGTACACCTGTGCACTTGCTGGGTGACCTTGGAAATGTGTCACTGAGTAATGAGTACACCTGTGCACCTGCTGGGTGACCTGGGAAACGTGTCAGTGAGTAATGAGTACACCTGTGCCCCTGCTGGGTGACCTGAGAAATGTGTCAGTGAGTAATGAGTGCACCTGTGCTACTGCTGGGTGACCTGGGAAATGTGTCAGTGAGTAATGAGTGCACCTGTGCTGCTGCTGCTGCTGGGTGACCTGAGAAAGGTGTCAGTGAGTAATGAGTACGCCTGTGCACCTGCTGGGTGACCTGGGAAATGTGTCAGTGAGTAATGAGTACACCTGTGCTGCTGCTGGGTGACCTGAGAAAGGTGTCAGTGAGTAATGAGTACACCTGTGCTGCTGCTGGGTGACCTGAGAAAGGTGTCAGTGAGTAATGAGTACACCTGTGTTGCTGCTGGGTGACCTGAGAAAGGTGTCAGTGAGTAATGAGTACACCTGTGCTCCTGCTTGGTAACCTGGGAAATGTGTCAGGGAGGAATGAGTGCACCTGTGCTGCTGCTGGGTAACCTGAGAAAGGTGTCGGTGAGTAATGAGTACACCTGTGCACCTGCTGGGTGACTTGGGAGATGTGTCAGTGAGTAATGAGTTAACCTGTGCTGCTGCTGGGTGACCTGAGAAAGGTGTCAGTGAGTAATGAGTACACCTGTGCCCCTGCTGGGTGACCTGAGAAAGGTGTCAGTGAGTAATGAGTACACCTGTGCTGCTGCTGGGTGACCTGGGAAATGTGTCAGTGAGGAATGAGTACACCTGTGCACCTGCTGGGTGACCTGGGAAATGTGTCAGTGAGTAATGAGTACACCTGTGCACTTGCTGGGTGACCTGGGTAATGTGTCAGTGAGTAATGAGTACACCTGTGCTGCTGCTGGGTGACCTGGGAAACGTGTCAGTGAGTAATGAGTACACCTGTGTACCTGCTGGGTGACCTGGGAAATGTGTCAGTGAGTAATGAGTACACCTGTGCACCTGCTGGGTGACCTGAGAAATGTGTCAGTGAGTAATGAGTACACCTGTGTACCTGCTGGGTGACCTGAGAAATGTGTCAGTGAGTAATGAGTGCACCTGTGCTACTGCTGGGTGACCTGGGAAATGTGTCAGTGAGTAATGAGTGCACCTGTGCTGCTGCTGGGTGACCTGGGAAATGTGTCAGTGAGGAATGAGTACACCTGTGCTACTGCTGGGTGACCTGGGAAATGTGTCAGTGAGTAATGAGTGCACCTGTGCTGCTGCTGGGTGACCTGAGAAATGTGTCAGTGAGTAATGAGTACACCTGTGCTGCTGCTGGGTGACCTGAGAAATGTGTCAGTGAGTAATGAGTACACCTGTGCACCTGCTGGGTGACCTGGGAAATGTGTCAGTGAGTAATGAGTACACCTGTGCACCTGCTGGGTGACCTGAGAAATGTGTCAGTGAGTAATGAGTACACCTGTGCACCTGCTGGGTGACCTGGGAAATGTGTCAGTGAGTAATGAGTGCACCTGTGATCCTGCTGGGTGACTTGGGAAACATGAGCTGTCCTGGGCAAGTTTAAGAACCACTGTCCTAGGAGGATATTCAGTTACTGCGGGTAATGTACCAGGGCTATATTATTAGACCCTATAAAGTGACACGAGCTGCGGCATATCCGGGTTTTTGTGTTACTGCATTCGGTGCCGGTTCCTGAGAGCTCCCGGTGCAGACAGGGAACTGTTCCAGGGCGCCCTCACTGCAGTCCCAGCCTGCTGCTGCGGGCATGGGACAGTAACGGGCGGGGGAAAAAAATCCCCTATAAGCTCCGTCTTTCCGGGTCCTCGGCGGCAAAAACACATACCCCCGTAAATTTTTTTTATCAGTGATGCATCAGGAAAAATCACCCAAATCCTCCAGTTTTTCGCCTCCGATGCTGTATGAGCTTCTGAGTTGTGAAAAACGAGCAAATAACTTTGCACCTGGACACACTATGCAGCAGTGCAAGGGGGGCAAATACATATATATTTTTTGCATGCAGGCAAAATACTGGACAACTGCATTTTTACATTGCGATTTAGATGTGAGCTTGAATACACCCCACCCAAATCTAAATCTCACTGATTTAAAATCTGAGCCCCCCCCTCGCAGTACAGTGTGGCTTTGCCCAGGTGCGCGGTTACTTGCTCATTTTCTCTTTGCATCCTTGCTTTAGACCTGCTGTATTGTCTCCAGCGCCCGCTGACTACGCTCACAGCAGCCTGCTGGTTTAACCGGACTAAACTATTGGGCGTGACGCAAAAAGTCCTGTTTGGGTGCCCAGACGGGTCACTTTTCACACATTTCAGCTTAGCACCTCTGGAGGTAGCAAGCTGAAATGCTGATGTCGCGCCCTTTGGCAGCAACATTTGAATAGCTCCCGGCGGGTGTGATTACGGGCGGGAGAGGGCGATAACATTTGAATCTCGCCCTTAGTGTATCTTGGTTGGCAACAGCAGACTATACATTATAATCGAGCAACGTGGCCCAGGCTAAAGGGCCCCATACACTAGAACGATAATGCCCGATTTCAGCCCAATTCAGGCATTCGGGCCGATATATTGGGTGAAATCGGGCATTTTCGTTGTGCTTTACACCCGATCCGATGCGCGTTCCCGTGAGCATCGGATCGGATCACCCTAGATCCGATATGTCACAAGTGCTGCACTCGTGATATGTCGGATCCCGCAGGAATGGCTGGGATCGTATAAGATACATCGTATGCAAAAGGTCCGCATACGATGTATCGTATACTCTCCTGCCGCCCGGGAGGCTGTCGGGAGGTTGAAGGGAAATCTTAGACGACATGACGGACCGTCATGTCATATAAGTGTATGGGGCCCTTTAGTCCTAAAAGAGACTTTCATGCAACAAAACCTAAAGCAAGTGCATGTTGCAGTTATTGGTCATTTTCCTGAAGCGCTGTGTTGCGGTCCTGTGGCTTGTTGGGTAGCCCTTGTAATTATTTCCTGCATATGTGCCTCAGAAATAAGATATTACCCTTATGCCTGGTACACACTAGGCGATCCCCGCTGACGCCGATATTGGTGGCGGCGGGGAGATAGCGGAGTGCCGGCATCTGCAAGTGCATACACTATTACCGATGCCGGCGGTAAGGCAGCGATCAGACCAGGGAGGGGGTCGCTACCGATGCGCAGGAGCGCGCATCGTTAACGACATTGAGTGTACACACTGGACGAGATTGTAAAAGATCTCGCTCAGATCGGCCCTTCTGAGCGAGATCTTTTATTTTCTCGTCTAGTGTGTATGGGGCTTTAGAAGTACATAACTGATGGATCATATTGCTTGTAGATACTCATATAATAACACATTCCTATGCTCCGTCTGGATACCTCCTAATATATTGGGTAACCTCCCAGCGGAGTCATTGGTGACCTGGCGTCTGCCGCAGACACTGCGGCCTCAGGTGATCAGGAACGCAGCCGTAGACAGCGGTATGGCAAAGGCCGAGGTTTTACTGATCCATGCTAAATTAGTTTAAATAGTTTTTACATAGCAGACAGATCAGTCCTTTGCCGAAACATGTTGCTGGGGAAAGGCCTAGTGCTGCCGTGCCATATGCCGTGTGTGCTGACTCTTCTACCCTGTCTCAGATGAAAGTGAGATGTGTTAGTGATGTCATCTTCTTGCACTAGGCCTTGGACTTTAAGCCCGTACCTCTGCAGACAGGCGAGGAGGTGGAATATATGCTGGCATTGAAACAAGAATTACGAGGGTCAATGAAGAGCCTCCCTTACTACATAAAACCCGCGGATCCCAAGAAAGGTACCGTGTAATTGCTGTAATTCTACGGCGTGACGTGTTCATGGCGCCTCTGCTGTGTGATGTCACGTTACATCCCGCTTATGTTGCTTTGCGCTCATGTCAGTGATATCCAAGGAGGATACGTTTATTCTCTTTTACAACAGATATCGGTCTCTAAGATAGGGCTGCTATACTATCCCTGTAATCGGGGCCACGTATGAGTTACACAGGTTCCGTGGCTTATTAATGGTAGACGTGAAGGCCGCCAGCCACAGGACCTGTGTAACTCATACACGGGTCTTGCTTCCTTTAGTGCAGTGGGCTCTCTCTGGCAGTCGGCATTACCCGATTGTACCAATGCCAGGAGAGATATCAGTGTTAGTGGCACATGAATAGATTTCAGGGTGGATTTCATTTCTGCGATTAGGTGTTTCTGATCATGTATAGGGCCTGGGGTGGAAGTAAAGCAAAAAATGGGCAAGTAACTTTGCCCCTTTGAAAAACATGCTGCGCTGCCAGTGGGGCAAATGCATGCTTGCCTACTACTCCCGATTTTTTTCGGGCAGTCCCCCATACACATGGATGTGAGTCCAGACTTCCCACATCCCACCCGCTTCCTAGTGAATCGATCCATACTGAATAACCCGCTCAGATCTGAAAATAAAGCTGTCTAGCGTTTGCGGGCTGCATGCAAAAGCAGCCAGTACTTACCCTGCATGCAGACATAATACATGTATTTGAATCCTTTGTATTGCAACATGGTTTGTCCAGGTGGAAAGTAACTTTGCTCTTTTTGGCTTTACTCCCCCTCTGAGAATCAGGCCCGTAGTCCTCACAGATTAGTCCAGCAAAGAAAGGCAATTCTAGTTACACTTCAGCTCAGCTCTTCTGTAAGTCTCAGTGATGAGTATGAGACTGTGTAGCCGCTTGCAGATTGGGGCACTGTGCGATCCCTACGTTACCCCAGTCTCTAGATGCGTCTTCTGGGCAGATAAGTGTAACATGCGGAGTGTGTTTGGTATCTCTGTGAGCGTCTAAATAACCCACATACAGGCTGAGTTTCCCATATCTACAATGCTTGGAAACAGAAGTATTTTAGATATCGGAGTTTTCCGTAGTTCGGAATATTTGCATACCATAATGAGATATCTTGGGGATGAGTCTAAACACAGAATGAGTTTGTTTCATGGTGGTCATTCCGAGTTGATAGCTCGCTAGCAGTTTTTAGCAGCCGTGCAAACGCTATGCCGCCGCCCACTTGGAGTGTATATTAGCTTAGCAGAAGTGCGAATGAAAGGATCGCAGAGCGGCTACAAATTTTTTTTGTGCAGTTTCTGAGTAGCTCAAAACCTACTCAGCGCTTGCGATCACTTCAGACTGTTCAGTTCCTGTTTTGACGTCACAAACACGCCCTGCATTCGCCCAGCCACGCCTGCGTTTTTCCTGGCACGCCTGCGTTTTTCCAAACATTCCCTGAAAACGGTCAGTTGACACCCAGAAACGCCCACTTCATGTCAATCACTCTGCGGCCAGCAGTGCGACTGAAAAGCTTTGCTAGACCCTGTGTGAAACTACATCGTTCGTTGTAATAGTACGTCGCGCGTGCGCATTGCGCCACATGCGCAGAAGTGCCTTTTTTTGCCTCAATGAATGCAGCTAAGGATCAACTCGGAATGACCACCCATATACTATACACCTTGTACACATAATGTGAAGGTCATTTTGTACAAGATGATTAATAATTTTGTGCATGAAACAAAGTTTGGTACATTGAACCACCATGAAGCAGAGCTGTCACTATCTCAATCACGCTCAAAAATGTTTTGGATATTGGAAGATTTTGGAAGGCGCTTACATCTGCGCTCCACGCCGTAAGTACTGGAGGATCATGTGACAGCAGCTGTCAGGAGTCAGTTTCTCCTGGAATGTGGGTGATCCTTGACATAAGGGGTCTTAGCCATGGACGTCTGCAGCTCCACTGCTTGGTAGAGGTGGGGTCATCAGCAAAAATAAAAAATGTAGGGAGTGTTGGAGGAGACGGGTATGAAGACCTGGGAAAAGCAGGATCTTGTTATAGGTATGTATGGCCATCAAATAGTGGAAGCATATCTTTGCAATATGCCCTGCAGTGGCACATAGCCATCCCACGGTAACCATACAGTGGTTTTACCGTAGGTGGAATGGTGGCGGGCATGCGCAGTGGGGATTTGCAGTTTGCACTGGAACAAAGGCTCTCTGATGTGGGCGCACTGGTTTCTCCTCCTGCAACAGCGACATCCGCAGCCATGAGACGGAAGCAAGCGATGGTGGCAATTCCTGCCATTGAATGGATAAAGCTTTTCTATCGGATCAGGAACATTGATGGTGGCAACCATTGGTTTCCGATGGCCAACTCTAGGCATGGGTAGCTGGGTCATACTTAGGATTGATAGAGGAAGAAGGGTCATGGAGGCTAGTGCTGATCAGTCACGGTATTATTTCTGGCACAGCCTCCTTCTAGATGGATGGTTGTGGCCAGAGACCCGACACACAGGATAAACTCGTGAAGCATTCACCATTTTTTTTAAATGGACGAAGCCGTACTAAATGTATGTTTAAGAATGTGTTTTAACATGTTATATTCAGTGCGCTGTGCGCCGTTGGAGAATTATGGTAACGCATGAACGATGCACTTACAGTATGAGGAATGTATAAAGTATTTTGCACTGACATTTGGAAACAGTCCATGGGACATTATCACATAGGAAGTTATATGCTATGGGCCATATTCAATTAGCGCTGAAATACGTTTACTGCGATTGCAGTTTTCGGGGCTTTTTCAGCTTTTTTCTTACGCAAAAAGCCTGCGCGCCTGTGATTCCCTTATTCAATTGCAAAATGCGATAACGGGATTACCACGAAAACTCATGCCAGCAGTGAACAGTGTAGGGGAAATGGGGAAATCTGCCTGTACCACCAAATAAAGCTAAACTAATATAGGATAACAGTATAGTAGTTTATTACTGGTCGTAATAAAAGTATGTGGGGTACTTAAATTGGGTCAAATGATTGGTATATTCATTTTTTTTACATTTAAAAAAAAATGATAGCTACTTTTTGAGCAAAAGAAGTGCTCTCATTAAATTCGGGGTACATAAAAATTGGTAGAAGTATATATTTTGGGTCATTTTAAGGGACTTTAAAAAAAAAAAAGGGGGCAACAGCCGATTACTCCCACCTGCAAGTCTAAAAACACTTACCCCACTCATAAAACACCCCATTATACCTGTCCCATACTCTACTCTACAGTATGTCATTATTGGCCAATTAAAAATAATTAAAAACTTCTAAGTGCCTAATTATTAATTTAGGGGGTGTCCCAGGGGTTCTGAACAAATCCTGAAATGTTTAACTTAAAATAGAAATTATCTCCAAGTTTATCCCCTGCTCAGAGGTGGTGAATTGAAATTCACTGTAAAATTACTGCAAATCCGTGTTCACGGACAATTGAATAGGCTTTTTTTTATTATTTGCTGTAAATTTGTGGTTTTTACGCACTTTTGCAGCTAATTAAATTCGTCCCTAATTATCCTCCTAGTGTGATATCAAGGCCTTGGTTACAGTCAATGCCCTTCAGGGGGTAAACTTGTGTGTCTCTATGTTAAATCTGCATAGGCATACAGGAGAAGAGTTTGTTGTTTTTTTTAGAATTTTCTGTTGTTCCGAAGAAGGTGTTAAGATTGTGATTAAGCTGAACTGGTTTCTAGATGTATGAAAGGAAGAATGCAATTAAAATTTGAATTTTATTTACCTTCTGAGAGACATTCTATGTATATATGAAAGGGAAGCAGGAAATTGCTTCGTCCAATTGTTTAACTCATTTAAAATGTAATATGTATTTATTTAGATTTTGTGAGATAGCATGAATGGTTACAAAGACCACAGGGCGGAATTACCCTCTGTGGTATTGTGTGTAAGAATAAGATAAAAACAGGACATGTGAGCCCTGAAGGGTAGATACATATATGCCCTCTGTGACATCTTGAAGCTAGTACTGCTGTAAATATCGGTATGCTGTACCCCTCTTGCAATTGGGAAGAGTATTTTTTAAGGCTATTTGAACAATAAACATCTTGCCTTCAAGACAACTGCTTTATCTTGCAACCAACAGGAGTGTGTGTAACAAACACAATCCCGTTCTTTAGCTGTTATGGGTTAAATCCAGCTTCTCCAAGCTCCGCCCTCTGCCAGCTACCATGCAGGGCCTGGTCCATGTGAGGGACCAGTGGGAATCAGCCGACGCCAGTTAGGAGGCATGTCAGCAGTGTGTCAGTGCAAGTGGTAGGAGGACCTGGCGGTGACAGCAAAGTACCCGCCCACCGTGCAGTGGGTGGAGTCAGTGACAGGCGCTTCCTGGTGGTATGCACAGACACGCATACCAAGAGGGAATCACCTATTGGCTCACAGTTCCTGAGACCCAAACAAATCTGTGATCGCTTGGAGCAGGCAGTGAGGTGCATCCGGACACAATGGTGATAAGAAAACTGAGGTTAGACCTCCAGTTATTAAGTGGTTCTAGGTTTTAGGAGAATTTAAGATGATTTTTCCATAGGTTAGAGGTTCCTGGCTGCACCTCAGTGGGGAAAATATAGTAACTGGCTGGAGGAGATTCCACATCAGGAGAAAGCTCTTGGAATGCTAGTAAGCTGTATACAGTGCAGTGTGGATGATACAGGGTGAGCAGTGCACACGTCTGCATATTGTATGTTGCGTGACTCCGCGCTGCACATGCTCAGTCTATGTATTCTGCATGTAGTAACCCTATGGCTGGAGAGGCAGAAGGGCCTATGTTACATAGGTAATATTCAGTAAGGTCGTGTTCACACAATTGTCCTGGAAGGCCCAGCATATTTGCAGTACATTTCTGACACCATGGCTGGGATGTAATGGGAGCCGATAATGCCGGTCGGAAAAGTATCTCGCTGCATTGGACATTACAAAGGTGCATCTATTTACCGAAACTCGGGCAATGTAATGTCGTACGTAAATTTCCCTCTTCAGCGTCTCGGATCCGAGGTGTCAAGGTGTTTAGACTAGAAAACGTCCGATATTTACGGACCAACCAAAATGTGTCTTTTAGTATAGGAGGACCACGATGTCAGAGAAAGTCATCCGTTGGCCCCCAAAAGTCCCATGATTAAAGCAGCACACACCGTAAATAATCCCCAGTCCTCCAGGAAGCGCAAGCAGTTTATGCTGATTTATATGATATGCGGCATGGCTATATTCAGTTTGTAATTGCGACTGTATCTAATTATGTTACAGTATTTGGCTGGAATACACTGTAGCATAACAATTTCTATGCAGATACAGTTGCTATTACACACAGACTATAGGCATGCTGCATATCATTTGAAACAGCAGGAGCTGCTTGTGCATCCTATTCTCAGCGCTTTGTTTTAGAAGCAAAATGATGTGAATATGGCGCACAAGCAGCTGTTTCAAATGATATGCAGCATGCCTATATTCTGTGTGTAATAGCAACTGTATCTGCATAGAAATTGTTGTGCTACAGTGTATTCCAGCCATACACTGTAACATAATTAGGTACAGTCGCAATTACACACTGAATATAGCCATGCCACATGTCATTGAAGTCAGCATAAGCTGCTTGTGTGATTTAGTACATTCATTTGCATCTATAAATAAAAAACAAGTACAGTACGTGGAGTGTTTGGAAATTATACACAGAACATAGGTATGTCACATATCATTGGATTCAGCTAAACTGCCTGTGCGACTTAGTACATGTATATGCCTCTAATACACATTTCCCGGGGGAAATAATGTAAAAATGACATGTACAGTACGTGGGCCGTTTTTACAGATCAAAGGGGTTTTTTTGTGTTTTTTTTTAAAGGTGTTAAAATGTATTGAAAAGTGGTTATTTATTGCAACTGTGCTTAAAAAAGTGACTTATAATTGATTT